>NC_041396.2:242251337-242391439 GCF_900747795.2 Erpetoichthys calabaricus | reverse complement strand
CAGAATAATAAATAAAATACATGTTTACAGTATATTGTGTTTCTGTATTTATTTGTATGTCCAATGATTGTGTGATTATGGAATTTTTTTGGTTGTCCCTGCATGGGAGCACAATTTAATGATCTTGCCCTGGGAGCAAAAACACCTGTATCTCTGTTCTACACACTAAAACTACTACAGATAGACACATCCAGTAACATGATTGCTGTGGACACTAATGACACAAGAAAAAGAGTGCACAGGCTTAATTTTTTTCGCATAGCCCTCTACTTTATCTTCATAACGGAAAAAATATTACAGTGCCTGCTAAGAGAAGAGAATCAGCATCCATGGAAAATTGCGAGCCCTTTCCTTACTCCAAAGCATATTAGTTAGTCAGTACTGTTTTGACACAGTCAACCCTTGCAATCCAAAAATAATCAGTTCCAGAAATCGGGGCGGAAAATGAAAAATCTGAAATACTACATCCCATTATGATAAACCGTAAATATAATAATGTGTTCCCAACCCATCAGAAACCCCCAACCACCTATCCTGTTGCTTGATCTTCTGATCCGGGCAGGCTCTCATGGTAGCTTATCAGACACAAGGGAGGAACAATACCTGGATTGGGCTCAAGTCCATTCTAAGGTGAAGACTCACACACGCTAGAGCGACTTTAGCAAAGCCAATTCATCTAACCTGCAAGTCTTTACACAGAAACCAGAGCATCCATAGGAAATGTAAGGGGACACAGGGAGAAACTCCATGAGGGGAACAACTGGGATGCAAACCCTAGTTTATATATTGCAAGGCAACTGCACTACCACTGCAGCACTCAAACAATTTTTCCTGATATTAATAAACCTCCCTAAACACCCATATAACCACCAAACGCCATTTGAGTCAGATAACCCTCCCATAACCCTAATCTTACATGACTGACTTCATAGGTACTGTGGTCTTAAATTACACTATGTTGGGCTGCAGGTGCAGCACAGTGTGTGGACAGTGTGGCCGGTGGTGTGAGCAGGCGCAGCGGAAAGGAGAGGAAACAGCCACGGAGCAGGCAAATGGAGCACCTGATTGAGCAGCGAGAGCAACTTAGGAAAAATCTTAGCAAAGTAGGCACTTTGTGTGTAACATACCTTTTTGCAAAAAAAAAAAACCTAATAGCGTGAGAAGGCAGAGGATAAAAAAAAAACGAATGCAGGGAAGAATATGAAAATCCTGGAGGAAAACCTGCTGCAGTCTGCATGAGAACTGCGAAAGGGAAGCAGATTTATCTTCAAGTTAGACAACAAACCTAAAAGAGCAAAACCTATACTGTAATGGGATTTAAAGCAACAATTTAAATTACCTGTAATACAATTATAACGTATTGTTTTCATTTTGACATTTGTCACTGTAAACATTAAGACAAAAACAGCAGAAATCATTATTCACAGAAAGTGTCTGTTTTGTAAAGAAAAAGTAAAAGAGCAAATGAAACACCCATACCAGAGATAAGGTAAACTACTACGTTATGTTTTGCAAATAATAAAAGAACAGTTAAATATATGAGAGATACAAATCATATACAGTATGTCTAAAAATTAATTTAAAATATGTTAGTCATTAGTGATGAAAATTTAAATAATCATTTTTAAAGATTTCCTAAACCAAGGATAGAACAAAGCATAAATAATTGGATCAATGCAGCAATTCAATGTTGATAAATAAGTCACTGCTAATCGCACTTGTCCTAAGTTTTCTGAGTTAATAGTGAACAACATTTGAACTAGAACGAACACAAAGTGAGGTGAACAGAGCACAATAAAAGCTATTACTACTATTCCTAGGGTTTTTGCAGCTTTTCTTTCAGATGGTTTAGACAGTTGTGTTATTTTGCTGCTTGCTGATTTGGTTTCTTTCATCATACAGTTGATAGCTTTTACGTGTCTTCTTGCTGTCACAAATATTACTGAATACAAACAAATTATAAGCAACATCGGCAATAAAAATGTCAGTGTATAATGTATCATCAACCAATCATCATAATGTGCAAACCTACACATACCTACACACCAGTCAGTTACAAGTAAACCACCGGTATGAAACAAAAATGTATATGTGTATAAAAATGCTAACAACCATATGAAAATAATACATGAACCTGCCACCGAATTTGTTAAATAGCTGCTATAAAGAAATGGATTGCACACGGCAAAGTAGCGGTCAAATGATATGCTTACCAAATTTAAAACAGAAACAAAAAGTAAATAATTATAATATGTTTGAAAGAAAGGACAAAATGCATCACCAAAGTACCAGCAATTCTCAATTGCATCAATAAACTGAAAAGGCAGAATAAAGCCAAAAAGAAAATCTGCCACAGCAAGCGAAAGGACAAATAAATTAGTAGGAGTGTGAAGTTGCCTGAAATGAGAGACAGTGATGATCACAAACAAATTTCCAAATACTGTAACTCCAATCAGAATTCCTGCAGAGAGGTAAAGCAGTATTAATATTTCGGTTCGCCTTACAAATTTATGGCAAGTTGCATTATTTTCAGGATAGCAATAACTTGTTTCTGAATACATGATTCAGGTTTTATAAAGTCCTTTTACTGGATACAGCATTATGCTTCTCAGTTTGATAATGTGTATCTCTGAAAGTCATTAACAAAAGTTTATATATTTGCAAAATCCTGAGAGATTAATGTAATTTTTTTCTACTCCAATTACAGAGCCATTGTACTCCCTAGTGAAACAGAAGTGTTTTGTTTTTGAAGAACAAATCTTTATTATTTGGATGCTAATTATAAATAAACATTCAACTCTACTTAGTATGGGTATTTTGTTGTTGATGTTACTGAAAAGACATAGCTGCATTTGTAAAATTATTAAGGTGTTTTTTAAGATGCATTCCTTAACAATAAGAAAAGGCTTTTTTTGATTCATCCATTCCCTTCCCTGTCTGTTGCCAGCATAGAGTTACTCAGTACTGTCTGACAGGAGCCTGCCTTACAGTATTAGCACCTTAATAGTCTTCTCTGTAAATGAATGGCTTTTGATTTCATATTGTGGGATGCAAATGCACACGTGTGTGTACCAATGCACGCTAAACTCTTATTTCACAGAAAAAGATACACTATTAGACAATCTATTGCAGTTTGCAAAAATGCTTGTTTTACCCCAGAAGTTCTCTCTACAGTGACAAATGTCAGTCATGACTTACCCAGCAGTGCATACATGCAAGACCATGAAATACAACTGTAGGCACATCAGCAGCTTCCTCTTTTAGGCAGTGAGACAGTTAATGGACTCATTGTAATTGGAGCCGCATTAACCCTTTCTTTATTCTTCCTCTAACTCCCATTCAATCATTACTGGTGGCAACAGATAATGGATTGCATTTATTAGGGAAAATCATTGTGCAAGAAATGGAAACAAACAATAAAATGGAAGAAAAAAGATTTAAGTTGAACTGCAAAGAAAAATAAACTCCTATCACTCAAGACCACACAGTCAAAATATGATTAAAACGGGGCTCTGTACAAAGCTATTACACATTTATTGTTTTTGCTGACATGTTTGGTTGTTGAATGTAGCATACACATTTCTAAGTAACTATAACTGATTAAATGGCTTGAAGAGTTTTTGTTAGAAAACCAAAAAATGGTGAATTTTGGGAAATTTGTAATGAGCATCAGTGTTAAAAGGACATTAAAGTGCGTAGTCAAGCACAAGTCAGGGTTATGGCTGTGAGAACCTGAATCCTAAATCAATGTTAACATTTCAGGGCAAAGTCGTCTAGTTTCGAGACCAAGGACCAGAGACGTACTGTACATGTCATTGTTTGCAGTTAGTCTCATCTAACTCCAATTAAGGGCTAGAATAAGACCAGTAGGTAGTGGAAGAGAGATAGAGGTGGTCATTTCAGTTTCTATTTTTTTTCTTCAACCAGTTGAAATGCTAATTATTTGTTGTTCTTTCCTTTTAGTTTTTGGGTGCTTCTTTACAGCTGCTCTACGGTTTTCTTTTTATGTTATTGTTTTTCTTAGTTTTAAAGGTTGCTTTGTGATATTTATTTTTACTGCTAGTGATGTTATATGGGCTCTCCCTTAAAGATAGGGTGAGAAGCTCAGTCAACCGGGAGGGGCTCAGAGTAGAGCCGCTGCTCCTCCGCATCGAGAGGAGTCAGATGAGGTGGCTCGGGCATCTGATCAGGATGCCTCCTGGACGCCTCCCGGGTGAGGTGTTCCGGGTACGTCCAACCGGGAGGAGGCCCCGGGGAAGACCCAGGACACGCTGGAGGGACTATGTCTCCCGGCTGGGCTGGGAACGCCTCGGGATTCTCCCGGAAGAGCTAGAAGAAGTGGCCGGGGAGAGGGAAGTCTGGGCATCTCTGCTCAAGCTGTTGCCCCCGCGACCCGACCTCGGATAAGCGGAAGAGGATGGATGGATGGATGTTATATTTCAACCTTGAATGCGAACCCAGTATAAGATTTTGTTTAGGGGAATCAGTTGCTTCATTTATTCTTTTATTTATCACATACAGTATGTATTTTTTGATGTCATTTTTATGTATAATGTTCACTACTTTGATTTTTTTTTAATCCTGGTTTTAACCCCTAATAAATAATTGTATTTTATACTCCTTCTTATACGTATAAGTGCAGGAATCCCTTGTTTAATGCGGTTTTATTAAGCACATGTTTTGAATAACGCTCTTATTTTGAATGCGAAAGTCCCTTGAATACCGCGCAAAAGCGGAAACGAGAGGTTGTGACTGAACGTGCAGGAGTCACCGCCCCCCCTACGCCCAGCTCAGTGGCCATAATGGGCATTCAAACTCTCACGAAGTCATGAGTCACTAATTCAGTTGCGCCAACAGTCACCATAGAGAGTGGATGGTTTCGTTGCATATTTTCACCAGTTGTTTACTTTTTTATCCTTTCTTTAAAGCGCTTGCCTTTTTCCAAACATGAACAAGCAAAAGCGTGAGTCCTCATTGGAAAGTGAAAAGAGGAGAAGAAAGCTTATCACTTAGACGTGAAGCTTGAGATGATTAAAAGATACGATCGTGGCAAAACAAAAGCAAACATTGGCAGGGAACTCGGCTTCAATGAATCGACTATCAGGACAATTTTAGCAAAAGCAGATACCTACCAAGGAAAATTGACATCAAAGACTGCAAGCATGCAATCATTGCGTAATAAAACTCCGATTATGATTGAAATGGAAGATCTCTTAACATTGAAACAATTTGATGCAATGTTGTCTATGTTTGAAACCCTTAAACATCAAATTACTGAAATGGATCCTGATGTTGGCAGAACTGCGCTCGTCTGCCGCAACTTAGAAGGCCAAATTTCTTGTTAAAGACGGATCTACGAGAGCCAGAAGAAAGAACGAACAGTCCAAACGACCCTCCATAAATTATTTTCTAAAACATGATGTTAGTTTTAATTAATAAAGATTTTGTTTGCATTTTGGCTTTTATTTTATACACACAAATACGAGTATTTTTTCCATGTTGATTTTCCACATTTTACATAATGGATCAATTATATTTTTTCCCATTGGTTTTTATATTAGCTCTACACCCTTAGCAGAGTCCTGGAGGGTGCACGGGAGTTCGCCCAACCAGTCTACATGTGTTTTGTGGACTTGGAAAAGGCGTTCGACCGTGTCCCTCGGGGAATCCTGTGGGGGGTGCTCCGGGAATATGGGGTACCTGCCCCCCTGATAAGGGCTGTTCGGTCCCTGTACAACCGGTGTCAGAGCTTGGTCCGCATTGCCGGCAGTAAGTCGAACCCGTTTCCAGTGAGAGTTGGACTCCGCCAGGGCTGCACTTTGTCACCAATTCTGTTCATAACATTTATGGACAGAATTTCTAGGCGCAGCCAGGGTGTTGAGGGGGTCCGGTTTGGTGGATGGATGGATGGTTTTTATATTTAATTAGCGCGGTTTTGCATAACGCGGCAATATCAATGGATTAATTAATCGCGTTAATCAAGGGATACCTGTATATACTTATACTTCTGTTCTTTCATTCACAAAGGAACATGCTTTCAGCAGAGAGATTGCTTAATTCTGAGCTCACATTGTCATATACAATTGTAACATTTCGTGTCATGACGTTGAGCTACAAACTATAAGTGCGGTGTGATTGATTTGACTGACGGTTAGCTTTCAGTTAATCGAGGTGCAGTAATAGTGAATGTCGTGAGCGGTAAAGGGGGAAGTGAGAATTAAGACATGCAGTTGTTGACATAGCGCAGCCTCTTAGGATTTAACAGCTCTTGGTCTAACAGGGTCTTGGTCTACTTTCCTTTGTTGTTAGAATTCAGGATAGAAGGGGACGCAGATGTAATGGTGTGCTCAACTGACAGTGTGCTTGCAATGATGGAGGTCAGGAAGGAGGTGGACACTAAAGTCTGAGTGCTGCCCTGAAAAGAGGGGTGAACATAACAGTGAAGCATCATGTACAGGGGAGACTGGTCATTTTGACTCACCGCAGTTCTACAAGGGATGGGGAATTGACAGAGTTGGGGAGGCTGTGTGTCATGGGTTGTAGCTGAAGACAGCCAGGTTGTTAGGATGGAACGAAACAATGGGGTTAGGAATTACACCAGTGAACTGGTGCGATGATATATTAAATGCTGAGAGGCAGTTGTCACTTAGATATTTTTGGTGGAATGCATCAATTTTGGCGATGCGGCCATATTAATAGAGAGAACATTTGGATTCATGTTGCTCTGGAGGGACTTTGAGCTCTCTACTTTCTTTATTTTATTGGATGATTTTTAACTATTTATTCATAGCCTCACAACACTCTTTTTGGTTTTAATGATAGTATTTATTATTGAAGATTTATATATATATAAATATATATATATATATATATATATATATATATATATATATATATATGGTTGAAATAGTTTACTGTCAAATAAATGCAAAGAGTACGCGACATGTGTTTCGCCCTCATTCTGGGCTCATCAGGTGTACACACTCACTGCACTCCCTCTCGGGAATCGAACCTCGGACGTCAGCGCCAGAGGCGATGCCCCTAATGTTGCGCCACGGCGTGTGGTTCGTTTATTTGACAGCATGTAGATCGGGGTAATTACATTCACGGCATTCGTAGTCTGTGTCACAATCTGATTGTATGGGTGGTTACCTACCAGGTAACGCTTGTGGTTGGCCAGCCATCTGCTAACATCCGCCACGGTGCCCTCAGTTTGTGAGGAGCAGATCATAGAATGGTTGAAATAGTTTACTGTCAAATAAATGCAAAGAGTACGCGACATGTGTTTCGCCCGAGAGGGAGTGCAGTGGAGTGTGTACGCCTGATGAGCCCAGAATGAGGGCGAAACACGTGTCGCGTACTCTTTGTATCATTTGGCAGACACTGTATCATACATACTGTACACTATGTATAGTGTATAAAGGAAATTCTTAAAAACAGTTCAATGTCTTTCTCTTAAGCGATCAATAAATAGTAATAAAGAGCTTAAGTGTCCATTTAAAAACACAATGAATAGAAAATAAATTTCAAAATACCTTATTGTGCATTTCCATTTTTTTTCTCTGTTCAGAGAATAGAATCAACACTTTTCTCCCCAGGGAAAGAGAAAAAAACTTACAAGTCATTCCTTTACCTATCATTCTGTCTCATTTGACAGAATAATAACTAAATTGGAAACGGCCCCTTGGGGTCATGTGCTTCTCCAACAAAATGGGTGGCAGCAACCCTCTGGTGGGTTTCCCATGGGAGCTGTAGTTTCGATGGATGACCCTTCTGTGTTCTTGCAGAGCCACCAGGGTGCCTGCAGGGAGGCAGCTCTCCTGTTTTATGAAAATACCACCAGATACGGAACTGCTTTGCAATATTATGGAGCCAGAAGTACTGCTTCCACCTTATTGTAGTAAATGTCCATGATTAGATATTTAGTGATAAATGCAGCCACTGCTCTACGGTGTTATAGTGACTTGAACAACAGTACGAGACAAGCTGAACGTGAGTCAGAACACCTGGACGCTCTGGCTAATGGTGCCAATAATATCCAACTGCAGAGCCAGAGCACTATACGTCACCGCCATATGTTTTTCTTTTGTATCATATAAAACAAATCAATCCTGTAAACACTTTTTCTTAAAATAATATTGACAATAACTCCAATTTACTATAACCATATAGACCTCAAAATCCTGTTCTGTTAACACCAATTAGTTGTAACTCAAATGAGAGAACCAATTTATACAACAAAAATTACATCAAATTACATAAACCTGTTCAAAAGTATACTAGTGTGGAATTAAATTAATCCATTTGGCAGTCCAATTCTGTTAATATTGATAAGCTGTCAAAAGTCCAGTCTTGTTAACTCTGGTACTAGCCAACGTGTTTCGAGAAACTAGCCCGCTTCTTCAGGGCTGTAAATTAGTAAGTTGGACAATAACATCAAACACAATTTTATACCCAGATGTGATACTCACTACAGCAAATTATCTAAAATAAAAGGTATACCAATATGCTTGGTCTTTAAATAAACTTACATTAGCCTTACCAAGGTTAACACAGGAAAAAAAAATGTAAAAAATATTTATGTTTGCAAATATATTTGTTAATGCATATACAGTATGTAATTAAATATATAGACTGTTATGAGTACTTTTAGTTTAATACATTATTCCTTTGTGGTGAATTTTTGAAAACCTGTTCTATTGTTTCTTGATTAGCATTGCAGTTTTCTATGGCTTTATTAATTTAATGTACTTTTTCAGATGTGTCTTGTTTCTGTCAACATTTATTATGTCTGTAAAATCAAATAATACTTTCAGTTACTCTGATGATGACATTAAGGAGCTCTTGGGTAGTGATATCTCCGAATCAGTTACTCTCTCTTCTAATCTCAAGAAGTTTTCCAGAAATCTGACAGAATGGTCTAAATGTAAGATTAGTCTTTCTGCTCATATTGAATTATTAATTGACTATTGTGACAATCAAAGTATACCCAGGGATTTAAGATTACACAAAAATCCTAATTTTTCAGGGATCAATCTGATTTTGTTTCTAAATGGTGTGCTATTTTGAACAAATGCTCTTTAGACTTTTTACTATTAGTTACTGACACTTCTTAAACATGAAGAACATCGTAAGTCTTCTGATACTGAGGTTGTGGAAAAGATTATTGCAGAGAATATCAAGAGCACAGATAGTTTTGCAAATAATTTATTTTTTGTAAAGCAAAGAAATATTGAAAGAGATACTAAAGATTATATTAGTGGCTATGTTTACAAGTGGCTTGTCACCTATAAACACCAACCCATAGATTCTACAGTTAGATCTTCTTCCTTGGGGTTTTCATTTTGTGCGTTTTCCCATCAGAAAAATCTGTTACTGCTCATCCCTCCTGTACTCATTTTTTAGAACCAAGCATGGTCAGACACAATACATCAATTTTCAGGGGTAGCAACAGACAAACACAACACACCAGGGTGGAGTCATGGTTCTGGTTGCGATAATTCGTATTTCTTCTAGACAAATTAAAGTGGATGAATCATCAGTCCTTTCAAAGGAGCTATCATTTATACCAACAGCTAAGTATCTTCCACTCAAGTCTACATTTTGACCAACATGTCCATTTGTTCCATGCATTGTAATGTTTTTGTAATCTTGAATTATGGGATGTAGAAGATATTGAAAGTTGACCCATCCATCCATCCATTATCCAACCCACTATATGTTTTTCATCCTAACTACAGGGTCACGGGGGTCTGCTGGAGCCAATCCCAGCCAGCACAGGGCACAAGGCAGGAAGCAAACCCTGGACAGGGTGCCACATGCACACACCAAGCACACACTAGGGACAATTTAGGATCACTAAATTGAACTGCGGGAGGAAACTGGAGCACCTGGAGGAAACACATGCAGACATGGGGAGAACATGCAAACTCCACGCAGGGAGGACCCGGGAAGCGAACCCGGGTCTCCTAACTGTGAGGCAGCAGCGCTACCACTGCATCACCATGCTGCCCAAAAGTTGACCCAATTAGGTTTATTACAATAGCAGTAAAGGTGAAGGTAGTGTTTCATTAGCTTTAAAACAAGACACCTCAATTACAATTAGACAAGCAGATAAGGGTGCCGCTATAATCGTGATGGACACATGTAAATACCTTGAGGAGGGTTGGAAACAACTTAATAATACTTATTGTTATGAAATGTTGAAATATAACACTACTCAACATATTGCAGCAATGATTAAAAGCATTATCAATGAGGCATTAGCTTTAGGTTTGATCGATTCATGACTTGGTAAATTTCTTTACAAGCAATATCCATGTATACCAATTTTTTACTTACTAGATAAAATACATAAGGATTTATAGAATCCTCTTGGAAGACTCACTGTGTCATTGGTGGAGTTTTTATTAAAACATGTCACACAATTCATAGATTTTCTTTCTTCTGCTTTTGAGTTTGACTGGGTCTAATATAAAAGATTCTATAGATTTCATATGCCAAATACAACAAGTTCCATGTCATTAGATAGGTAGGCTAAGGGAAGGTGCTGGTACTCTATTTTGAGATTGGAAGAGATACCAGTACTGGGTACCAGTGGGTACTGGCCCACTTCAACAACTCCTAGTAATTAAAAAGAATTTGTCATATTTAGATGTAGTACTAGGGTGTTGTACCGTGTTAGCCATTATGAATGTAGAGAAAAGCCAAGCAAAATGACACCTTTTATTGGCTAACTAGAAAGATTACAATATGCAAGCTTTCGAGGCAACTCAGGCCCCTTCTTCAGGCAAGATCTTGAGGCCTGAGTTGCCTCGAAAGCTTGCATATTGTAATCTTTCTAGTTAGCCAATAAAAGGTGTCATATTTAGATGAAATCTTTATTGAAAAGTCTTATTTTTCAGAATATCTCCTGTCAGCTCTAAAATGTTTATGGCATTCACAAATATTTTTTGTACCAATAAAATGTTTTGTATTGCTTATGGAACCAGTGCTCTGTAGGTGATTTGCTGTCATTGTTTTAAAACTGATATCACCTTTTTGAAATTTGATATCAAAGTTTTCAATATTTGATATCAGCATTTTGAATCTTGATGTCAGCAATTAGAAATTTGTTATCAGATTGTTTTATTTTTGATATCTAATGCAGTTTCTGAAATTTGCAAGACAGTCACCTCAACCAATCATTTTAAAGTGTGACGTTGCTGTATTAATTACAATTAAAGGCACAATTGCCCTCCTCCTAGAACGTAGTCTATTGCACATGCATATTTGTTACAAGCTTTACAGTTTACTTCTTATAAAAACAGCTCAAAGAACAACATCCTATTTAATTATATCAAAAGTGTTTCTCTGTATGTATTGTTATAGCATCTTTAAAAAACCCTTAAAGAAACTTTGGAGTGGTGTTTTGTTTCAGCTCAGTTTTAGCCTTTATTCCCTTCAATGTTTCTATTCCTTTTTCAAATACATCATCAGCATTTGCCAATATCTCAGCCAGATTTTAACCTGTGTCCTTACCAGTACTATGTGACATCACCTGTAGTGCTTTTAAAGCGTACCAGTTTAGCTGTATGGTCTTGCATCATTCATGTCTAAATAAGGTTGAACAACATATTCCAGAATGTACAAGCCTAACTGCTGCTCATCTTTGTATTTCATGTTCACAGTTATTTTGCACCGTGGAGACAAAGTTTCTCCTGGATATGTCTTTAATATTACCGAAGTCTTTGGAAGTGGTGTTTGTGAACACAATTATTTGTATTTGCATACAGAGATAACAGACAAAGCAGATCCAGTGTTAAACTCCATTTTCAGTTTAACACACTCCATTTAGGAAGATATCCAAATTACTGACCGGTCTGCTCCACCACATTTTAAATAGGTTAGCAATGTCTGAAGTAGTGTCACTTGAGTTTAATGCATTTTCAGATATGTAAGGCACATTAATTTCTGTGGAAAGCACTTTGAGTAATGAGAAAAGTGCTATATAAATGTAAAGAATTATTATTAATAACATTTCTGTCTAATGAACATTTTGTTAATTGCATCTTCTGCTGTTCCATGTCACAGCTCTACTGTACCTATTGTGACAGTTTCCATTGATACTGTGATATCCAAAGCACAATCCAGCATAAAATCTTTCTCTGTTAAAAGTCTCTTTAGTATGCTTTCACTATACAGTCCCCATACAAGTTTGTCTCTTAATGCCTCTGCTAGCCCAGTGTCAAATTGGCAATGCTCTGAATGCCTGCGCCAACTCCACCATGTATTCTGAAATGTTCCCATTTTTAGATTGATTCTGCTTGTGGATGAGAAACCTTTCAGCAATCGCTAGCGATTTCGGGTTCTAGAATGTTGACAATAACCTTACCGAAACTCTGCTTTGTCTGCTACTTCATTAATGTCATAATACAATTCAGCTCTTCCAACGTATGTTTCCCAGTCCTCAATACTAAGTTGAATGTGGTAAAGGTTCCTGTCAACGACATTTAACCTTGTTTCACTCTCAAATTAACTTGCTTTCAACAGTTAATAATGTGAAATCTCAATGACTCTTGGTGTTGATGTTAGCGTTTTCAAAGACATCGGCTTCTTGGTGTCCCCTCTCCCCACAGTCTTCATTTCCTTTTTTCTGCAAGGTTCAACTCGTATAGCTTGTCACCTGTTTTGTTGTGTTTTTTCTTATTTCCATTAGACACGTACAGTAAAGTCATTAAACATATTCACTAAAATAAACTGCCACTGTTGTCAGCTTTTAATTGAAGAACAATGCATCACTTGCACATAACATGCAAATATATTTACTGCCCTACCGAGTGTACTACTCTACTAAAGAAACTTGTGCTAACATTCTCACACATTACAGTATCCCCACCCTCTCAGACAGTCCACTACCACTTAAGGAGCATGTCTCTCTGAGGTCCAGATCCAGAATAATAAATAAAATATATATTTACAGTATATTGTGTTTCTGTATTTATTTGTATGTCCAATGATTTTGTTATTATGGAATTTTTTTGGTTGCCCCTGCATGGGAGCACAATTTATTGATCTTGCCCTGGGAGCAAAAACACCTATATCTCTGTTCTACACACTAAAACTACTACAGATAGACACATCCAGTAACATGATTGCTTTAGACACTAATGACACAAGAAAAAGAGAGTACAGGCTTAATTTTTTTCGCATAGCCCTCTACTTTATCTTCTTAATGGAAAAGATATTACAGTGCCTGCTAAGAGAAGAGAATCAGCATCCATGGAAAATTGCGAGCCCTTTCCTTACTCCGAAGCATATCAGTTAGTCAGTACTGTTTTGACACAGTCAACCCTTGCAATCCGAAAATAATCAGTTCCAGAAATCGGGGCGGAAAATGAAAAATCTGAAATACTACATCCCATTATGATAAACCGTAAATATAATAATGTGTTCACAACCCATCAGAAACCCCCAAGCACCCATCCTGTTGCTTGATCTTCTGATCTGGGCAGGCTCTCATGGTAGCTTATCAGACACAAGGGAGGAACAATACCTGGATTGGGCTCAAGTCCATTCTAAGGTGAAGACTGACACACGCTACAGCGAGTTTAGCAAAGCCAATTCATCTAACCTGCAAGTCTTTACACAGAAACCAGAGCATCCATAGGAAATGTAAGGGGACACAGGGAGAAACTCCATGGGGGAACAACTGGGATGCGAACCCCAGTTTTCATATTGCAAGGCAACAGCACTACCACTGCACCACTCAAACAATTTTTCCTGATATTACTAAACCTCCCTAAACACCCATATAACCACCAACCACTGTTTTTTCCATGATATGAAACAGTTCATTCACCAATTACCTAATAAAGAAACTGTCAATGAGGTCATTAATGTGACTGTTTCTGCACATTTGCCTAGCCGCACTTACAGTATGTGGATTGAAGGTTTCCCTCTCAGGAAGATCAGAATGTTAAATTTATATCTCAACTACTGCATTACGTCGTTATATCAAACAGAACAAAGGCACAGCGTCAGTCACAAAACGCCCTTTGAGTCAGATAGCCCTCCCATAACCCTAAACTTAACCATAGTGTAACAGAGCCTAATGTTAACCATAGTTCAATGCGATGGGTGTTATGGGACTGATATTGAGGGCATTTCGTGATGTTGGGGCATTACATGACTGACCTCATAGGTACTGCTGTCTTAAATTACACTATGTTGGTCTGCAGGTGCATCAGAGCGTGTGGATGATGTGGCCGGTGGTGCAAGCAGGTACAGCGGAGAGGAGAGGAAACAGCCACGGTGCAGGCAAGCGGAGCACCAGATTGAGCAGCGAGAGCAACTTTAAAAGCAGGCGCTTGTGTGTAACATACCTTTTTGCAAAAAAAAAAAAAAAAGCCCAATAGCGTGTGAAGGCAGAGGATAAAAAAAAAAAAACAAATGCAGGAAAGAATATGAAAATCCTGGAGGAAAACCTGCTGCAGTCTGCGTGAAAACTGCGAAAGGGAAGGAGATTTATCTTCACGTTAGACAACAAACCTCAAAGAGCCAAACCTATACTGGAATGGGCTTTAAAGCAACAATTTTAATGTCCAATATTACCTGTAAGACATTTATACCATTTTGTTTTCATTTTGACATTTGTCACCGTAAACATTAAGACAAAAACACCAGAAATCATTATTCACAGAAAGTGTCTGTTTTGTAAAGAAAAAGTAAAAGAGCAAATGAAACATCCATAGCAGAGATAAGGTAAAATACTATGTTTTGTTTTACAATTAAAAAAAGAACAATTAAATATATGAGAGATACAAATCATATATGTATAAAAATTAATTTAAAATACGTTAGTCATTAGTGATGAAGATTTAAATATTTCTAATGTCACCATCATTTTTAAAGATTTCCTAAACCAAGGATAGAACAAAGCATACATAATTGGATCAATGCAGCAATTCAATGTTGTTAAATAAGTCAGTGCTAATCGCACTTTTCCTAAGTTTTCTGAGTTAATAGTGAACAACATTTGAACTAGAATGAACACAAAGCCAGGTGAACAGAGCACAATAAAAGCTATTACTACTATTCCTAGGGTTTTTGCAGCTTTTCTTTCAGATGGTTTAGACAGTTGTGTTATTTTGCTGCTTGCTGATTTGGTTTCTTTCATCATACAGTTGATAGCTTTTACGTGTCTTCTTGCTGTCACAAATATTACTGAATACAAACAAATTATAAGCAACATAGGCAATATAAACGTCAGTGTATTATGTATTATCATCCAATCACTATCATGCACAAATACACATATACCTACACACCAGTCAGTTACAAGTGAACCTCCAGTATGAAACAAAAATGTATATGTGTATAAAAATGCTAACAACCATATGAAAATAATACATGAACCTGCCACCGAATTTGTTACATAGCTGCTATAAAGAAATGGATTGCACACGGCAAAGTAGCGGTCAAATGATATGCTTACCAAATTTAAAACAGAAACAAAAAGTAAACACTTATAATATGTTTGAAAGTAAGGACAAAATGCATCACCAAAGTACCAGCAATTCTCAATTACATCAATAAACAGAAAGGGCAGAATAAAGCCAAAAAGAAAATCTGCCACAGCAAGCGAAAGGACAAATAAATTAGTAGGAGTGTGAAGTTGCCTGAAATGAGAGACAGTGATGATCACAAACAAATTTCCAAATACTGTAACTACAATCAGAATTCCAGCGGAGAGGTAAAGCAGTATTAATATTTCGGTTCGCCTTACAAATTTATGGCAAGTTGCATTATTTTCAGGAAAGCAGTAACCTGTTTCTGAATACATGATTCAGGATTCAAGTCCCTTTTACTGGATACAGCATTATGCTTCTCAGTTTGATAATGTGTATCTCTGAAAGTCATTAACAAATGTTTATATATTTGCAAAATCCTGAGAGATTAATGTAAATTTTTTCTACTCCAATTACAGAGCCATTGTACTCCCTAGTGAAACAGAAGTGTTTTGTTTTTCAGGAACAAATCTTTATTATTTGGATGCTAATTATAAATAAACATTCAACTCTACCTTTTATGGGTATTTTATTGTTGACGTTACTGAAAAGACATAGCAGTATTTGTAAAATTATTAAGGTGTTTTTAATATGTTAGATGCATTCCTTAATAATAAGAAAAGGCTTTTTTTCATTCATCCATTCCCTTCCCTGTCTGTTGCCAGCATAGAGTTCCTCAGTACTGTCTGACAGGAGCCTGCCTTACAGTATTAGCACCTTAATAGTCTTCTCTGTAAATGAATGGCTTTTGATTTGATATTGTGGGATGCAAATGCACATGCGTGTGTACCAATGCACGCTAAACTCTTATTTCACAGATAAAGATACACTATTAGACAGTCTATTGCAGTTATTTTACTCTGTTTGCAAAAATGCTTGTTTTACCCCAGAAGTTTCCTCTATAGTGACAAATGTCAGTCATGACTTACCCAGCAGTGCATTCATGCAAGGCCATGAAATACAACTGTAGGCACATCAGCAGCTTCCTCCTTTTAGGCAGTAAGACAGTTAATGGACTCATTGTAATTGGAGCTGCATTAACCCTTTCTTTATTATTCCTCTAACTCCTCTTTCGATCATTACTGGTAGCAACAGACAATGGATTGCATTTATTAGGGAAAATCATTGTGCAAGAAATGGAAACAAACAATAAAAAAGAAGAAAAAAGATTTAAGTTGAACTGGAAGGAAAACTAAACTGCTATCACTCAAGACCACACAGTCAAAATATGATTAAAACAGGGCTCTGTACAAAGCTGTTACACATTTATTGTATTTGCTGACATGTTTGGTTGTTGAATGTAGCACACACATTTCTAAGTAACTATAACTGATTAAATCGCTTGAAGAGTTTTTGTTAGAAAACCAAAATGTGGTGAATTTTGGGAAATTTGAAACGAGCGTCAGTGTTAAAAGGACATTAAAGTGCGTAGTCAAGCACAAGTCAGGGTTATGGCTGTGACAACCTGAATCCTCAATCAATGTTAACATTTCAGGGCAAAGTCATCTAGTTTCAAGACCAAGGACCAGAGACGTACTGTACATGTCATTGGTTGCAGTTATTCTCATCTAACTCCAGTTAATGGCTAGAATAAAACCAGCAGGTAATGGAAGAGAGATAGAGGTGGTCATTTCAGTTTCTTTTTTTTTTCTTCAACCAGTTGAAATGCTAATTATTTGTTGTTCTTTCCTTTTAGTTTTTTGGCTTCTTCTTTACAGCTGCTCTACTGTTTTGCTTTTTATGTTATTGTTTTTCTTAGTTTTAAAGGTTGCTTTGTGATATTTATTTTTACTGCCTTAGATGTTATATTTCAACCTTGAATGCGAACCCAGTATAAGATTTTGTTTAGTGGAATTGGTTGCTTGATTTATTCTTTTATTTATCACATACTATGTGTATTTTTTGATATCATTTTTATGTATAATGTTCACTACTTTGATTTTTTTTTTGATCCTGGTTTTAACCCCTAATAAATAATTGTATTTTATACTCCTTCTTAAACATATACTTCTGTTCTTTCATTCACAAAGGAACATGCTTTCAGCAGAGAGATTGGTTAATTCTGAGCCCACCTTTTCACATACAATTGTAACATTTCGTGTCATGACGTTGAGCTACAAACTGTAAGTGCGGTGTGATTGGTTTGACTGACGGTTAGCTTTCAGTGAATTGAGGTGCAGTAATAGTGAGTGTCGTGAGCGGTAAAGGGGGAAGTGAGAATTAAGACATGCAGTTGTTGACATAGCGCAGCCTCTTAAGATTTAACAGCTCTTGATCTAACAGGGAAGGTACTTTCCTTTGTTGTTAGAATTCAGGATAGAAGGGGACACAGATGTAATGGTGTGCTCAACTGACAGTGTGCTTGCAGTGATGGAGATCAGGAAGGAGGTGGGCACTAAAGTCTGAGTGCTGCCCTGAAAAGAGGGGGGAACATAACAGTGAAGCATCATGTACAGGGGAGACTGGTCATTTTGACTCACCGCAATTCTACAAGGGATGGAGAACTGGCAGAGTTGGGGAGGCTGTGTGTCATGGGTTGTAGCTGAAGACAGCCAGGTTGTTAGGATGGAATGAAACAATGGGGTTAGGAATTACACCAGCGAACTGGTGCGATGATATATTAAATGCTGAGAGGCAGTTGTCACTTAGATATTTTTGGTGGAATGCATCAATTTTGGCGATGCGGCAATATTACCGTAATAGAAAGAACATTTGTATTCATGTTGCTCTGGAGGGACTTTGAGGTCTCGACTTTCTTTATTTTATTGGATGATTTTTAACTATTTATTCATAGCCTCACAACACTCTTTTTGGTTTTAATGATAGTGTTTATTAATGAAGATTTATATATATATATATATATATATATATATATATATATATATATATATATATATATATATATATATAAATATATATATACATATATGTAACTGCCCTCTGTCACTTTATTTACAATAAATAATAATGCACTTTAATTTGCACCAAAAAACTATTGTTTGTCTCCTAACTTTCTGCTGGTCCATCCCAGTTATGAACTAAAAGGGCTTCTAGTCTATATCTGAGTAATTATATCACCAACCACAAGCGTTACCTGGAAGGTAACCGCCTAAATAATCAGACCGTGATTCAGAACTAGAAATGTAATACTGTATTCTTCACCCTATCAAATGAGCAAACCTGCTGCCATGTACCAACATTAGAGGTTTCGCCTCAGCTGCTGATGTCCAAAGTACGATTCCCATAAGGGAATGCAAAAGTGCGTACACCTGACATCCCCAATAAGGGTGAAACACGTGTCGTGTACTCTTTGTATCATTTGGCAGACACTGTATCATACATATACAATATATAGTGTATAAAAGAAATTCTTATAAACAGTTCAATGTCTTTCTCTTAAGTGATCAATAAATAGTAATAAAGCGCTTAAGTGTCCATTTAAAAACACAATGAATAGAAAATAAATTTCAAAATACCTTATTGCGCATTTCCATTTCTTTTCTCTATTCAGAGAACAGAATCAACACTTTTCTCCCCAGTGAAAGAGAAAAAAACTTACAAGTCATTCTTTTACCTATCATTCTGTCTCATTTGACAGAATAATAACTAAATTGGAAACTGCCTCTTGGGGTCATGTGCTTCTCTTACAAAATGGGTGGCAGCAACCCCCTGGTGGGTTTCCCATGGGAGCTGTAGTTTCGATGGACGACCCTTCTGTGTTCTTGCGGAGCCACCAGGGTGCCTATAGGGAGGCAGCTCTCCTGTTTTAAGAAAGTTCCTCCAGTCACGGAACTGCTTTGCAATATTATGGAGCCAGAAGTACTGCTGAGGCCTGCATTAAAAATGCTGCTCTACCTCTCCTAGGTGAGTTAGAGTCATGAAAGGAGGAACACAGAACTCACCTGGGGAAGAATAGAGGTTCTGTGTTTCCCTCCAAAGGTCACATTAGATACATAGTACTTTACAGTGAAAGGTAATATGAATAACAAAATGAACGAGACTTTCACTAAAATAGAGAGCAAACTGAAGACTAAAAGGATTAAAATTAAGAACTAAATGTGTTTGGAGTTCAATTTGACAATGTGCAACATATTCTCACAATCAGCATCAAAAAACTGAAACAAGTAACAACCTCTACTGTGAAAAGAATAACTGCTTAGGAAAGCAAATGTAATACACTTTGTAATAAATTTGTGAAATCTGAAGTAGGGCCCTCTGTTGGTTTGGGACAGAAAATTTTACGACTTGCTTTTTTTATGCGTTTGGATACAGTCCAACATTTAGAAAATATGGGACAGGTCCCCTGCGGTGGGTTGGCACCCTGCCCGGGATTGGTTCCCTGCCTTGTGCCCTGTGTTGGCTGGGATTGGCTCCAGCAGACCCCCGTGACCCTGTGTTCGGATTCAGCGGGTTGGAAAATGGATGGATGGATGGATGGGACAGGTCCAGATAAAAAATTTTTAACAATAACACATCCACATTGTGATAGGTGTCTGGTCGCACTTATAGACAATCAATTTCTTAATTTGTTTATGTTTAACAAATAGAATTAAGTTTGTCTGTGAAAGCACTGAAAATATTTCCTTTGTCCTTTTGCCTGTTAAATAAAGATTCAAGTGAAATACCAAATTACAGATTCTAGCTTTTATTGCATTTTTATAAAGTGTCACAGCTTTTTTGGAAATAGGATTTTGTATAACAAGATATTTGATATTTAAACTACTGACTTTAAAATACTGCTTATGGTTTACAAAGCCTTAAATAATCTCGCTCCATCCTATATTTCAGAATGTCTTTTACTTTACACTCCAAATCATAAACTTAGATCTTCAAATGAGTGTCTGCTTATAATTCCAAGAGTTAAACTTAAAAGAAGTAGTGAGGCAGCCTTCTGCTTTTATGCACCTAAAATATGGAATAGCCTGCCAATAGAAGTTCGCCAGGCAAATATGGTGGAGCACTTTAAAAAACTGCTAAAAACTAATTATTTTAACATGACTGTCTCATAGCTTCATTTTAGTTTAATCCTGATATTCTGTATTTGCATTTAATTATCATTATCATTCATGGTTGCTCCACTATCCTACTAACCCCTGCTTTCTCTGCTGTTCTATTTCTGGTTTTGTATGGTGGTGATCTGCGCCACCTCCACCCGATCAAAGCACCGTGCTGTCTCTACATTGATGGATTGAAGGCCAGAGGTCCACATGACCATCTTCATCAAGTTCTTCCATGTGCAGCCTGAAAACCATGAGGATTGATTGAGATCATTTATGTTAGGTAGAATGCCTAAAGGAGGCTGGGTGGTCTCGTGGCTTCAGAACCCCTACAGATTTTGTTTTTTTCTCCAGCCGTCTGGAGTTTTTTGTTTTTTCTGTCCTCCCTGGCCATTGGACCTTACTTTTCTATGCTAATTAGTATTGCCTAATTTTATTTTTTCATCTTTTGTCTCTTTCTTCATCCTATAAAGCACTTTGAACTACATCATATGTATGAAAATGTGCTATATAAATAAATATTATTGTTGTTGTAAACGTGTCTGATAAATAGGGTTCAATGGGGAATATTTACAATCAGGAATCCTCATGCAGATAGGTAAGGCAAAACATGTGGCTAAGTTACAGGGGCGAAGTAACATTCCTTCTGAGGAAACTGGCAGAGGTTCCTACCATTAATAGGTTTCCCCTAACTAGGCACCATTTTTTCTTTACTTGAGTCAGTTTGAAGAGAACAATACACCTTAATAATAAATGAAGCCATACCAGTGGAGAAACTGAATATTATTTTTCTCAAGCAGTCTGCAAGAGGTAGGAGCTCACTTGATATATACACACTGATTAAAGTTATGTTACATTGAAGACAACTTTCAGATCTTGACTTACCCAGTTCATTTTTTACTGGAAGGGTATTTTTCCATGGCACAACATGAACAATCTGTTCCTTGGGGTCTTTTCATGGGTAGGTAAGATCTGACTTAGTGGAGCTGGTCTGTACCTTTGTTCCATAAAGAAAAATATAAAAAGAAGTAAATTATTTTCACTGATATAAAGAAAACAGGTGGTGTGATTGTCAAAGTCTTTGAGGTGGGGATGACATGCCTGACATTGTTGTAAGCAGCTGTTTTGGCATACAGCAATTCATCCAAAAAGCACTGCACTTGTAAGGCTGTTATATTCAAGAGATGCAGAAACACTTTTTCAACCAGGTGAGATGAACAACAGATTAAAATAAACAGTATCGCTGCTTCAAACAGGTGAGTCATATCTGTTACATTTTACATTGAAAATGCACCAGTTTTTCAAACAAATTTATCAACTCTTCAAATTAGAACAGCGGAAAGTGAATTGAAATCAATCTTCAAACTATTTTGGTCAAAACCATGACAATTTTGAGATATCATTTTGAATGTATGTTACAATTCTTTGTTTGGATTTGTTTGAATTTTGGGAAAAAGAAAGGGTTAGGTATGTCTTTGGTTTATATTCATAGTAGAATCCCTATTTAGAATTTTCTAGAGACTAACTAAAAAGCAGAAAAAAATTTAAATGATGAAAATTATCACTGATTTGTGAGGATCTCACTAGTCCAGGTCTGGTTTCACTGTCATTAAAATTACTTTATAGTTTCCCTGCAGCCTAAATATGTCCTGATTTGTTGTGTGCAATTTGTGGAATTTGTATTGTCATTTTTTATTTCAGATTATTATTCCTTGATGTGGATTTAAAAATGTTATATTTTACTTTATTTTTTACCCACATAAACAAAAATGAAGTTAATCATACAAAGACAGTTAACATCAAAGTGCCTGCTCTTCCTGAATTGTATCCCATTAAAACAAATAATTTGCTAATATAGGCAGGATCAATTAAACACTTAACAAGGCAATTTAACATCAAAGTATATCCTCTTTCCAAGTTGTACCTCACTTTTAAAACATCTGTGCAATCAAAGCAAGCAGAAAACCAGGATGATGACTCAGGTTGGATTGATTACTTTATAAATTGTGAACAGAAGGAGATGCCTGGGACCAAGAATTGCCAAATTGGTTCACAACTTGGGAAAGGAAGATCAAAAACTGTAAGCAAATTCATTTATCATATTGACAGCCAGCCAATCAAATGTTTGAAACTTCTCATGTTCCAGAATCCCATATAGAAGAATAAAATAAATATGCCTTGTCTAAGGAACCAAAAAAGAGTAACGTCAGAAGAAGAAACAGCAATGACAAACAGGCAACATCAGCAGAAGAGACAAAGACATGTGCGACTTTTTCATCTTATTCTCGGAGGACATAACTGATGCATTTTGCCAAATGCTGAATCAAAAAGCTGCCCTTGGATATTCATCTTTGACATCTCTAATTTCTTTCAGTAAGCTTTTTAAGACTATATACAGTGGAACCTCGGGTGACCCGAAGTAATTTCCCCCATAGCATTGTCTGTAAATACAACTAATCCTTTCCGGACTGTACGAGCTGTATGTAAATATATATATATTTTTTAAAGATGTTTTAGCACAAAAATAGTTAATTATACCATAGAATGCACAGTGTAATAGTAAACTAAATGTTTACTTACTTCTTCTGGCCACTCCACTCCAGCTCCTTGATCGCTCAGCTGGAGTGACCGCTGCCCCATTGAGTGTCAGCCAAAACACCCCTGCTCGCGCTCTCTCTCTCTCTCTCTCTCTTGTGCTCCCTCTCTCTCTCTTGTGCTCCCTCTCTCTCGCTCACTCGCTCGCTGAACAGGGAATGCAGAGGGAGAGACTGAACACGTGCGGAAATCATTGGTGCGTACGAACTGGAAGGGAAACTGGCTTGTTCGTCACCTGAGTGTGTTGTCGTGAACAGATGCAAAAGTTTGGCAAACATTTTGGTCGTAACCCGATTTGTACGTGGTCCGAGACGTTTGTGATCCGAGGTTCCACTGTATATTCAGACTTTACTAGCTATATTTTCTGTTATAATTGATCCTAATGGTATTATTGTTCATTAATACCGCAATTGTTTTTAAATTTCTATTGAAGTAATGAGGTAAATATTTAGAGCACCTGGACCAGTAAGGAAGTGCCATATAATCGAACTGCGAGGTTTTATCGGGCTGAGGATGAGCTCTATCCAATAGTAAACAGTACGTAAAGTAAGACATTCATTGGATGATAAATGGCCTATAGCCAAGAATACTGAGCCTTTGTATATTTGAATATATTCTTTGAATATATATATATATGTTTAGATCTGAGATATATATAACACATCCTATGTTGTCCGTGCCAAAGATAAGTAAGTCTCTTGAACTAGTAGGGAAAGATGCTGTGCATGTGTTATTCATGCAGTACTCATGTGGGTTAAAGTGCTTGTGAGTAAATGGCTCTGTATACATCGTTCATATGGTACTTTTGTGGTTAGGGTCTGTGTGCATGTGTATATCTACATGTGTATGTTACTCTTAAGGTGTGAGAGAAGACCAATCCAAAAATGAACCTGGTGAGTGCACGCATCCCTAAAGAAAGTAAGTAAGGATAATTCAAGGGGAATACCATGACAACACACTTGATAACAACTGCAGTGTTGTTAAACCAGTAAAGTGTTAAGCCTGATTGCAATGTGATTCTTACAAACTTACATATGACTTTTGAAAAAGAAATAAGTGTTTTCACACACCAGCTCAATTCCAACATTTTCACTCATAAATGACACAGATCTGACCTTTTTGGAATAGTGTGTTCACCAAAAAATTAAATGGAAGTTACATTTTTCACGAAGGATTTACACTAGTTTTGTGACCTCTGATTTGTATCTAAAACTTCAAAATCTTATTGCCACCAATCCTGGTTGCTCTATAATATGTCCACAGGTTTTACATACAGATATGGCAATGACAACTGTGCTGAAGGCCGCAGCTATGATTTTACGTTTTGCCCTCTATTCCTAGCCATCGTTAGATGAGTAATTTTCAGAAGAACTGAACTGGAACAATATGAAGCAGAGCAGCAGTCGGCGTCTGCTTATTAGCTCACTTCTGGCTGATTGGTTTTGTTCATTTTGTACATGTGGTGCACGTTGCTGATAGGTCTCTAGATACTGATATCATATCAATTATAAAATTAATTTTATCATCAAAGAAAAACAAAAACCAAATCAGATGTGAGGCAAAAATCACAATTGAGACACTTTTCCCTGCAGTGTGAACATGGCCTTAAAAGAACTGCACTTCATTTGTAACAACAGCAGTACCCAAAAAATGTTAAATGCAGGAAAACAGTAAACATGGGAATGTTAAAAAGGGGTTCTACTTTATATATTTATATGTGTTGTGTTTTTTGATTGATAGTTAAGCAACTAAACTTCAATATTTTCATTTTTATTTTTTATTTTTACCCTACTGTGAAATTGTTATTCTGTTTGAAGATTGTGCTTATTTTTTTTTTATGTTTGTATGTATTGATATACTTTAGGGTTTGATTAAGCATTCAACATTTTTCCATTGAAGCTTTTGATTTCATTACTTTATTATAATCAGCAATCACAAGTATTCTTAAATGTTCTAAGAAATTGTTCTGCTGTTGGTAATTTATTTAGTTGAGTAAAATGAGCTGATTTTGTGTATATATATTCAAAGACTAGGATGATAGTATGCCAGGGCAAGAGGAAGATCTGTAATTAAGTCTAAAAGCTTTCCTCCTAAGGCAAAAATCATGTGGAACATGAAAAGGTGGACTCAAAGACAACATGAAGCACAAAGAAAGAGGGATGTGAGGGCTACTATTTCTGATGAACAGGTGTTCCTAAATGCACAACTTCATCAAAATCGACAGACTTACCTTCTTACCATTGTGCCCATTGTAATAAATGGGCATTTTGCTCTGCTAGTCATTTACATATGACTGAAGAAAGCCAGAGGATTGATTAAACCATAAAACATAACTAAATACTCACAATGGTCTGCAGTAGTATTGAAATTTGTTTTCCACTCATCACTCTCGCTGATTTTAATTGAATTGTATGAATTTTAGAAAACTAACTTTATGAAAATGGAAGATCCTGTGACTTGTTTTAATATTTCTGAAATAAGAGGAAGGGGATATGTTTTTTCTTTTTGGCAATTTTATTCTCAGTAATCAACACAGAGGTGCATTTTTCATATGTATAAAAAAGAAGCTCACAATTATGATTGCAGATTTTGTAGAATTTAGTTTTTATTTTATGTCTTATTTATCTGCACCCTTTTATAAAATTGTTTATTTTGTGTACAGTAATCCCTCACTATATCGCGCTTCGCCTTTCGCGGCGTCACTCCATCGCGGATTTTATATGTAAGCATATTTAAATATATATCGCGGATTTTTTGCTGGTTCGTGGATTTCTGCGGACAATAGATCTTTTAATTTCTGGTACATGCTTCCTCAGTTGGTTTGCCCAGTTGATTTCATACAAGGGACGCTATTGGCAGATGGCTGAGAAGCTACCCAACTTACTTTTCTCCGTCTCTCTCTTGCGCTGACTTTCTCTGATCCTGACGTAGGGGGATTGAGCAGGGGGACTGTTCGCAAACCTAGACGATACGGACGCTCATCTAAAAATGCTGAAAGATTATCTTCACGTTGCTACCTTCTGTGCAAGCTGCTTCCTGAAGTGACATGCTGCACGGTGCTTCGCATACTTAAAAGCTCGAAGGGCACGTAATGATTTGTGCTTGTTTGTTTCTCTCTCTCTCTCTCTCTCTCTCTCTCTCTCTCTCTCTCTCTCTCTCTCTCTCTCTCTCTCTCTCTCTCTCTCTCTCTCCCTGCTCCTGACGGAAGGGGTGTGAGCTGCCGCCTTCAACAGCTTTGTGCCGCGGTGCTTCGCATACTTAAAAGCCAAACAGCCCTATTGATTTTTGACTGCTTGCTTTTTTCTCTCTCTCTCTCTCTCTCTCTCTCTCTCTCTCTCTCTCTCTCTCTCTCTCTCTCTCCTGACGCGCACTCCTTTGAAAAGGAAGATATGTTTGCATTCTTTTAATTGTGAGATGGAACTGTCATCTCTGTCTTGTCATGGAGCACAGTTTAAACTTTTGAAAAAGAGACAAATGTTTGTTTGCAGTGTTTGAATAACGTTCCTGTCTCTCTACAACCTCCTGTGTTTCTACGCAAATCTGTGACCCAAGCATGACAATATAAAAATAACCATATAAACATATGGTTTCTACTTCGCGGATTTTCTTATTTCGCGGGTGGCTCTGGAACGCAACCCCCGCGATGGAGGAGGGATTACTGTATTTACCATTTCACCATCATTATGTTTGTCATGGGTGCCACCATTTTGTGTAGTTTCAGGCAAGGAATTTTGCATGGTGCTAGTGACACTTTATGGTTGTTATCACCTGATGCTCCTGGCATCTCTGATTTTGGATTCATTGCAAAATTAACCTTTGATTTTTCTTGTAGACTTTTGGGCAAAACCTTTATAGCTATGAACTAACAATGTTGATTTGTTTACTTTAGTTTTTGGATTTATTGTTTTAGTATTGGTTAGTCTTCTGCCATTTGCCCACTGCCCATTTTGACTGCAACATTAGTTTCCCCTTTAAAATCATTTCCCAATCACAATTCTAATATTTGCAATCTTGGCAAACCATAATTGTGAACTGTTTAAAAATGAGTGATGCTGAAATAAAAAGGGTGTTTAGAAAGAAAGAGCAGAAGTAAAAACACCAACAGGTATTACCAACAAGTTCATGATTTATCAGCCTCCTTGAAGGAAATGGTATTGGAATTTAATAATACCTTTAGGTGCTTCACATGGTTCTTGTAAGTCACTTATTTCTCATCTAACATATTTGGAGGTGAATCTATAAAGTACATTAGTTTTATTAATCAACGCAGACTGTTTTTTGACCAAAAGCTGATACTTTTGTAACAGACTGACATTTATTAAATTTCCACTGAATGAGCTGGCAGTATAATGTCTATCTATCCTTTATAATTCCAACCATCCCACTTGCTTTACTGTTGATGTTTTTCTGTAAAAAAACAGAAAAATTATTGCTAAACCCTTTAGACAAAAAGTGGATATTAATAGATTATTGGACTTCAAACAAGAACATATGTCCTTTGACAAATGAATAGTCATATTTAAAACAATCACAGCTTATGTGAGCTGTGGAAATGTGTCTTTGGTATTATTATTAAATAACAAATGGCAAAGGTAGACTTTGCTATCCACAATGTTGGTAATTCTCTTAATGATATTATTGATTTAGCCTTAAAACAGGCACAGACTGAATGCGAGAAAGTTGGAAAGAAAAGCTTCTAAACAAATTTCTGCAAAACAAAATTAATTAACATATAAAAGAAGGAAAAATAATTATGAAAGAAAGAAAAAGATGTATAGCTAAAAAACTGTTTGTATTGTGGTAGTGTGGGACTTGCAATTTCCATTTGCCCAATGCTGAAGAGTAACAAATACATACATACTGCATTATGGTTTTTGGGATGGGTACTTACAGCCAAACCCTTTATTTTATGAATTGACAGCACTGGTAACCATTGTCTCTTACCATTTTTCCACCCTAATATATTCAGTGACAGTGGAAAATTAAGTTCTGAATATTTTATGTATTTAGAAAATTTCTTTAAGTCTTAAACTACAAGGACAATTGATTGATGGTAACCCCATTGGAGTAGTGGTATTAGAGTTTACAACACCGACTATATTTATCCAAACAGGTTTTTAACTTCCTTTGTTATTCAAAGTGAGATATTACATTTGATTGTAGGATTCTCTTGGCTTTTAAAACATAATTCAATATTTAGCTGGGATAGGTGCCAATTAATTGCTTGAAGTCTCAATATCATAAACAGAGTGTAATATGTTTTTCAGTTTAATTTGGTTGAACATTTCCCATTACATACATATTCATTGATTTTACCATCACACAGGGAATATGACCGTGTCACTCATTTATGGGTAAGGTTACAAGAAAATTAACAAAATACATTTATAAGACCACCAGAAAACCTGAGATAGAAATTTTCTTCATACAGGAGAAAGATGGCACATTACATTCTTGCAATGATTTCTGTATATTGATAAAAATACCATTAAAAAAAAAAACTTTAATCATCTCTCCACAACTGGGCCGGTTCTAGACAGGCATATATGAGGGGGCAGACAGAAATGTGAAGGGGGCACATGTTGCCGACGAAGGTAGGAAAGAGGTGGGGTGGTGGTGGGGGTTGCTCTGGATAGCTGTTTTTGTCATATAATTGGATTGCACTTTGTCAGGCCTCTACCCTAAGACCTGTCCAACTTGGGTGTCCCACCTGAAAGCTAAGCTTCTGCTGGTGTAGCTCTTAGGGTCACTGAGGCACGCAAACCCCCTGACCATGATAAGGTGGCAATCCCTCAGGAGGAAAACTGAAAAATAAAACAACAAAAAATAAAATAAAATATTCCTCATCAGATTATAACAACTAAAAACATGACATTTACCTTAATTGGATGGCCTATATCAAATATATTCAAACCCAACAATAGAACTGCTCTCTATTACCAATATTAACAAAACTAAAAAGGGTAGGCCAAGTTATAAAAAACAAAAATCAATTCACCAAGTCTTGAAAAATAAAACTGAAAAATTGAATAAAAAAAATAAAATAAAATAAAATATCCATCCGGATCTTTACAACCAACAACATAAAATGTATCTTAATTGTATGGCCTAATTCTCAAATAAATTTTAAAAATAAAGTAAGAATAAAATAAGACCTCTCAATATAGCCAATATTTACATAACTAAAAAGGGTTGGCATAGTAATTAAAAAAAAAAAAAAATTCACCATGTCTTTTGCTACAATTCTCAAACTAATTTGTAGAACACAACAGATTTAGAAGAGAACATTTTAACTTTTTTCTTCTTTTTTGTCTTGTTTTAAGCTTGTTTGTTTTGCAAGCAACTGAACTCTTTGTTTGCAATTGAACAGCTCCACTCTCCTTTCTCCTCAATCCACTCTACAACAACAATCTCCTGTTTCCCTTTGCATAAACTCTTACAAATTCATCCATATCTAAGTTATTTGTTATGGACTTCTCATGGGCCAAGATCACCAAATTCCTCTTTCTTTTATGTAACATGGTGCGGCGATAGGGGGTTAGGACCCAGGACAAAGTGAAGAAGGAACTCTCACACGATGCTGAAGACACACCAATTACCAGGGCTATTACATACAATTTATGCAACTCAGGAAAGGCGTCCTTGTACTCCTGCAGGAGTTTACACATAGTGGACAGGTCTGTTTCCTTTGAACATTTTTTGAGCAGGATCTGTTTTGCCACAAGAACTTCATTTTTCAGACTTACAACATCTGCTATAGTGCCAGCCATCACAGCCAGAGGGTGCAACAGGGTGAGGTCTAGAAATGCGCTAGATTTGGGTGAAAGACTAGATATGGCTCTCATCAGGTCAATATTCTTGTGTGAAAATCTAGTTTCCATTTCTGAAATGGTCCTATCAAGGATGTTGAGCAGGGATCTTTTCAGAGACTGATGGGGTGAAATGGTAGGGTCACCAGAGTCTGTATGGCCCAAAGTTGAGAACACAACAATTTGGCCCAGGTGTTTGCTCATTGTTCTCCTTCTCTTTGTTGGATGTGACTCATCCTCAGCAGGAGATGACACTACCCAACAGTCATCCTGTTTTTTAAGGAGTCCAGTGCTGCACTAACAACCTCAGAAGCACTGCACAGATCAACTGACTGAGACTGTAGAATAGCATTTTCTGGTTTCAAGACACCAAGCACCCGCACTAGGAACTTTCCAATCTCAAACAAGTGATGCCTCTTAATTTGGCATAGCAGGCCTGATGCCTCGGTACACAGGTCAACTGCAGCATCATCATCCTCTGTCATCTCAGATAGGATACTAAGGATTTGTTCTTGATTGTCCACAGTACACCTTGTCACTTCATAGTGGCTTGTCCATCTGATCTCAAGCAGCCATTTTAGACAAGGTGCATCATGTTTATTGAGCACATAGTAGTGGTGAAAAAAGTTGTAGAGTGAAATAGATAGGCTAAAAAATCTTTTTGCACACGGCTCACTCTGCATGGCATGCACAAGCACTAAGTTGCACATGGTTGTCGTTGGACACATGGCTCTGTAGCCCCTTGTCTCGATCAAGTGCTGCCTTCCAGTTATTAAAACCAGTTAAGGTAAAAACTACATCCCTCTCATTAACAGTGCTGCCATATTTCTGACAGGGGAAACAGAAGCATGCGTCCCGCACAACAGAGTACTCCAGCCATGGGCGTGTGCGGTACCAGGGAGGATTGAATGATCTTAATGATGTACCACCAAATACACGTTTGGGGTAACTACATGGTATTGGCTGGGATGGTGTATTGCCATTTAAGTCACTGGGTAGCTGAGCGGGTTGCTTTTGGGCAGCAATTGTGGCAGAGGTACAGGAGAAGCAGTGCCTGTTGATGCCAAAGTAGACATGCTAGTTGCTGTCTCTGATGTACCAGCAGCAGCATCATTGCTACTGCTATTGGTACAGGCAGGAGCAGCACCACACTTTTTAAAAGCATGAAAAAAAGGATGCATCTCACAGCATTAACTTCCCCTTTGTGAGCTGCTGGAAGCTGGGGTGGAAAGTGAATAAGCTTTACTAAAATCTGTGTGATTACATCAGTATATGAAATGAGAAAACTGTTGAGTGCAGAGTTGAACGCTGGGGCAGGGCTTCGTGTCAGGTTCTGACAGACACAGGTCCTCCAGTTGGCTCTATGCAGCAGACAGGCTCACAGTGGTGCTTGTGGGATCGAGAAAGAAACACTTCTCTACCAGGCTGAAACTGTGAGACGAACAATGGACTAGTCCCCCATTGACTGTACAAATATAGATGTATTTTTTAGTTGTTGTTAATTATCTCACGAGTCGCTATGATTTGGACAACAGAGATTTGCTGCTTTCTCAAAGCCTCCCGCTGTTGCGCAGCTCATTTTGCTCTGCTCTGCCTACTGAGAAACCTGACACCGGATCATTTGCATACTAACAGTGATTGGATGTTTAGCTGGGGAGAGGGTGAGTGGGGGATCTCTGCCGAGTGCTGTGTGAGCCTGCACACAAACAGAGCACGGAGGGAAAGAGCGAACAAGAGGTGAAACCTATCATCTCATTTGTGCCTTTCCAGTGGATTTTTCAGCTACTGTAGTAAATCTTGTCCATATTCAGTTTGTGGGTAATCTATAAATTTTTTCTCAACTTCTAAAAGTTTTATTTAAGGGGGCAGGACGTTTGTTTAAGGGGACGTTGCCCCTCTTGCCCCAGCGTAGAGCCGGCCCCGATTGGAATATCAAATCTCGGTATAACCTCTCTGGCTAAAAATTTCACAACTGTTTCTGGTCTTTGATCTGGTGAAGGAGTGGGGTCATGTTTTGATCAATGTTCATTTAGAGTTTTTTCTTCCGTTTCCTTTCTTAACTTTTCTTGGTTTACCTCTTCTGCTTCCTTTGGTGCCTGTGTTAAAACTGGTACTTGTACAACCTTTGCTAAACCTTCCATTACATTAGTACACAGAACTTTTATGTACTTATTATCCCAAGATGTAAAAATGAGTGGCTTGTCTGTGTTTCTCCATTTTACCTGCTTTACCTCTCTTCATAAGGCACACATTTTTAGCTTCAAATCCTGAAGATACGAGCCGTGTCATGTGTGGTGATGAGTCTGGAAGTCTAAGGGGTAACCTCATTTTGACCACTTCTGCATAGCAGCTGTTTGATTCTCTTATCACAAACCTGTCATGAAACAAGCTGTAAAGGTCGAGAACCTAGCTCCAAGCCATTTATTTTCTAGTTTCAGTTCATATGCAGAATCTGAAATCACAGCACAATGATGCACAATGATGCTCTAAAATGAGTTTTCTAGCATTAGGCAGGCTAGCTGTGGTAAATAATCCCCATTTTCCCAATAACTCAGATACAAATTTTTCAATTTCTCCTGTCATGTGAACAGAAGCTCTAATCTGCATTACCATTTGTTTCTGAACATCTTCTGGATCACTATATTGTATACACCCTCCAGGAAACACCAGATTCTCATATTCAATTTACACAAAGCATTTCTTCCTAACAAAAATTGGGATGAATTGTCCAAAACCAACACCCTGTTAGCATTGCGTACAATAATTGTTCAGAGCTGACTAATTACAACCTTGTTGTTACGGGTTCACTGAACAATTTGGTTTCACTTTATTTTCACCCATTTTGCCTTTTACCATACCTTACCCCAGTTTGGTTGCTAGACAAATGTATTAACAGGAGCTGGTGGTACAAAGGATGATCTGGCAGATGCTAAACTTAGACAAGGGGCCAGAGAACCAGTGTAATTGTTTTATTATTTTCCTCTTAAGTACTTCTCATTGGAGCTTGTCCTTTTGTCATATTTTTGTTTATCAGTTCCTCCAATTGAAACTGAGCTTCTTTTCTTTGGATCTCTTTCTACTCTTCATTAAATTTCTTTTTATCTTTGCAATATTTTTCCACAGCATGATTGACATGGTCACTGAATCCTTAATAAGTTTTAGAGTTCAGTCCCACTGTATCTTCCAGTTTACTTTTGACTGGAACAGGCAGTGCTTCAAGTACTGTCATTCTAAACAGTGCGTTCATGAGTGGATGCATTTCTGGATCTTTCTCAGTTTCCAGTTTCCATCTTTTGAGTTGTCTTTGTACATAAGCAGCTGGATTCTCAGAGTCCCCAATTATGCCTGCTTTTAGTACTTTCAGGTCAAATTTCACATGGTACTCTTGACTCAGAACTAGTGCTGGGCGGTATGACCAAAATTCTATATCATGGTATTTTTCAAAATTATTCCGGTTTCACGGTGTTGAACGGTATTTTTTCCCCATGCATGAGTTGATGTTAACCACATTTCCCACTGCAATTACTGGCTAATGATAACCTATTCCACTGTCAGGAGAATTGTACATTGTACAAAAAAACATTTTAATGTGCACACAAGTATTAATACAGGTTTGCATGGCCCCATAAATTGATAGTTTTCAAGTGGGTGGCACTAATGAAGAGAAGGAATCACATTGCATGACAGATGCAGTCAAAATATAGAACCTTTTTATTGAACAAAGTTTGCAAACAACTTAAACTAAAATTTTGACAGCATATTTTCAACCACCCAAAGAGGCATTTAGACTTAGTAACATATCCAGAGGTGCTTGTCAAAAGTTGTATTGCACTGAACATGTCTTAGAAAAGGAATAAATAGTAAATATTTTTTGTAAACCAACTACACTTTGTTAATGTTAACAATCTCTGTCCACTGTCACGTCAGTGACTTTTTAAACAACTTTACCATCATTAAACTGCATAATATTTAAACTAATAAATAATAACAATACAATAAATAATAGTGCAACTTCCAAAAATAAAACTATTACTTCCAAGACTTCAAAGCCCAGGTGCATTACACAGTATTCACCAAATTAAAATAAAATAAAACAAGTGCAACTTGGTGATAACATCTTTACTAGGGAATCCATTCCCGGACGAGTTTATCCATTCCTGGAAATTTGGGAATCCCGCATTTCATTCCCGGGAATCCCGGGCTCCCGGGCATGACACAGTGCATGGGCATCTCACATGTGAATGGTTTTAGAACGACCGACACTTATTTTTAATAAAACTACTGCAATATGTTGACACGAATAAAAAAGACTAACCTTATCTACAAGCAGTTTATGCTGTCATAGAAGTACATGTATCTTTAGTTGTGGTAATAAGAGCATAGAAAGCACAACGTCCACACAGGTGGCGTAGTGGTAGTGCTGCTGTTTTGCAGTAAGGAGATTGTGGGTTCGCTTCAGGTTCCTCCCTGTGTGGATAGCGCTTGAGAACTGAGAAAAGCTCTATATAAATGTAATTTATTATTATTATTATTAATGTGTCCAGCATGCGGTCGTCCCGGCAAGAATGCACCTTCGTGCAGAAGTACGCCAGCCGCTAAGAAAGCACGCTCTGCCTCCACTGAAGTAGGCGGCACAATCATCAGATACTGATATACTTGTTCTAAACAACGCCCGCGCTTGCCGTTGCACTGAAACACCGCCATTTCAGCTTTTACTGATGCATCCAGTTTCTTGTCATCATTCTGTGATGGAAAGTTTCTTGGCACAGATAATGCGGATGCAACAGACTGACGCATTGCAATTTCAAGTTGCTGTTCAAAGCTGTTGTCTGATGAAGTGCAAGCTGCAGAAATAGCGCCACCTTAATTATTTTCAACCATAACTCTGTTATTTCTTGATCGATTTTTACGCGCTATATATGCGAGCTTGGCCGTTCCCGTTTTACTTGGATTCAGGAAGATTAAAGCATTCATGACCATGCAACTTCTCAAAAAGAAGAATCGTCATGAATTAACTATTTTTCAGTACCAGCATACAGTAACAGAAATTTCCTTAAATTACATCCAAAATAGGGACAGTCAGCTTACACTTGCCAATGACATTAAAAATGCATATGATGAGTATAATTACCCAAAATATTGATATTTTTCTACCCCTATTATGAAAATGTGAGTGTGTTGGCTTCTACATTATCTGGCACACACATTCATACTAAACAAATTTAGAGCAACCAGTCATCCTAACTACAAATGTTTTAGGGATGTGGTTAACTCTGTTGCCTCATATCTTCAGATTCCTGATTTCTAACCTCACATGTGAGAGCTCATGTGAGTTCAACTCACATATGAACTGTCTGTGTAGAGTTTGTAAATTCTCCCTCCACATTTTGCTGGGTCTGTTAAGGATTACTTTGTAAGTTGCAGCCCATGTTGTTGTACATTAAAATAATTGTGTAAGAAACGTCATTATAAGTTTCTTCACTAATACAATGTCAGACAAAGCTGTTGTCTGCAGCTCCACTTTTGGTCACCATCATAGTAAACCAGACTTGAATGCATAAGTCAATTAATTTTTCATTGAGATCTGGTAGTCTCTAGTCAGTAATAAAGAGTACAGAGCAAGCAAAGGGATGATTATAAAGTTTTGTTTGCTTATAATAACCATTACCTTTTATAAATTCCATTCTTAAATGTGCCTACAACAAACATAAAGTGAGGCGGGCATGGTTATCACTCCTGGGGAGTTTCAATTTTTAAATAAATAACTGGGAGTCCCAGAGGATGCAGGATCCAAGCAGGTGATGGTGCACATTTACACATGCATGCACCACTCTAGGGTCGATTGAGGTGCCTGGCTGATTGTGCATTCACGTGCAAAGGTGAGCGGGTCAGTCATGTGCTTTATTCACACCTTGGAGCAGGTGCAGGACAGCACCTGTACCCCTTTGGCTCTATAAAGGGAACCTGCATGGTGAAATCAGGTAGGGAGAGAAAAGAGAGACGGATGTTAAAGGAAAGATACAGTGACATTTGATCAGAGAGTTGAGGTGTACAGGATGTTCTTGAAGGTTTGACGCGGTCAGTGACAAAGAGGGTCCCCTGTAACAATTCACCAGGTTTTCCTGTATGCTCAGAAAAGCTGGCTAACACTGTGAAAATTCCATCATCACTAGACAGTGAAAATCGATTGAACAGGGGGTGGGAATGGGGCAGTTTACCCAGGTGGAGCTATGAGCACTGGGATACATCAGCATTTGATTGAACATTATGTGTTTTTCCCTGTGAGGATTTGCGAAAAGGTATGCTAAGGGAAGGCGGCAGTATTCTATGTTAAAATTGGAAGAGGTGCTGATACTGTGTACTGGTGAATACCAGCCTACTTCAAGCACTGAGTATTGATTAAAATAAACTTGTCCTATTAAGAGGAAAAACAGTAAAAGGGGAAAGGTTCTATTTTTTCAGACGATCCTTTTATCTGCACTAAAATATTTATGATAATATTTAAAATGCTTTTCTGTGCTATTAAAATGTTTTCTTTTGTTTTTGCTCTAAAGCTGACTTGCTGTCATTGCTGCTGACATAGTCCATCCCACAGCAGGTGGATTTTCAGATTGGGGTACAAGTGATAGTTTCATGGAGCCAAGTCTTAGAGGAGGATGGGTGTCTCTTTCACAGAGTGGCCTTTCCAAACTTTTCAATATTTAGATTTCGCAAATCTATACTAATAAAAGGCAAAGCCCTCACTCACTCACTCACTCACTCACTCACTCACTCACTCACTCACTCACTCACTCACTCACTCACTCACTCACTCACTCACTCACTCACTCACTCACTCACTCACTCACTCACTCACTCACTCACTCACTCACTCACTCATCACTAATTGTCCAACTTCCTGTGTAGGTGGAAGGCTGAAATTTGGCAGGCTCATTCCTTACAGCTTACTTACAAAAGTTAGGCAGGTTTCATTTTGAAATTCTACGCATAACAGTCATAACTGGAACCTCTTTTTTGTCCATATACTGTAATAGACTGCAGCCCGATGGCCGTGGGAGGCGGAGTTGCGTATCGCGTCATCACGCCTCCCACGTAATCACGTGAACTGACTGTGAACGCAGTACGTAGAAAACAAGGAAGAGTCCCAAAGAACGCTGAAGAAAATATTCATTACACAATTGAGAAGGCAGCGAAACAATAAGAAGCGAGCGAGTGACGCATACAAGCATATTCATAAGTGCAGCTACTGCGGAAACAAAGCATGGTGTAAACCGTAAGTTTAAGTTTATAGAAACGCTCCCGCTGCCGTTTGCAATACCATATTCGCGACATACAAGTTGAATGAGAAGACACGAGGTGTAAACGAGACTTTGGATCACTTTGTAATGGAGTTAAAATTGCTGTAGCGAGAAACTTTTAAGTGCCGGGTCTTAGCTAACATTAAATAAAGCCGTGGACATCGCAACATCACACAAGAGAGCGGCTCACGTGAACTGACTGAACGCAGCACAAGTGATCACTTCAATGAATCAAACCTGTTCAAAAAACACATTACACAATTGATAATGTAGGAAAAGAATATGAAGCGACTGACACATACAGACATTTTCATAAATGCAGGTACTTCGGAAACAAAGCACCGTGTACACCTAAAGTTTAAATTAAGTTCATAGACCTACAAAAGGTTGCCATTGATTTGAGGCAAGATTGCTTTTCTCCTGTACAACTATACGTTGCATTCCCAACAGTAAGCTTGCACGGCTTGGTCATATAACAACCGGAGTGCTGAACTGACAACGTGGTATACAAAGAAAACTATAACAATCATAATAAACGAACAATAAAACAGCGGAGAACCCGTGGATTAAATAAAAAGGCTGCTTCCTTGGCGAAGCAAGGAAAAAGGATGACCTTATATGGCATTCGTTAATAAAACAGCGGAGAACCTGTGTAAAGGCTGCTTCACAAAAAAACAGCAGAGCGCCTTATATGAGCAGGCAGTCAGCTAAAGAAGGGAATCAATAAATAACTATAATCATAATAAACGAACAAAAAATAGCGGAGAATCCACGGATTACATAAAGGAAATGGGTACCTGAACAGAAAAGTGAGTCTCAAATAGCTACACAATAACTATAACAATCATAATAAACGAACAATAAAACATTACAGATCCGCTAAGCAAGGAGAAAGGACGGCCTTATATGGCGTTCGTTTATAAAACAGCGGAGAGGCTGTGTAAAGGCAGCTTCACAAAAAAACAGATCCTTAATAAATTGTTATTGGTATATTTTCCCTCAATTTAAAAAGGTTTTCTTTTCTTCTTAATAAAAATTTAAAAGCAGTACTTCGCCGCTGCGAAGCGCACGGATTTGGCTATATATATATATATATATCCTTCCTCTTGTGTTAGCTTTCTGTTATCATCTCTTATGTTAGCGGGTCGGTTTTGACCCGTGTATTAAATCAGCTATAAAATACACTAAAAACAATAAGCTATCATCCAATTTGTTTCTCATCTCTTGGTTACCTTGTTAGGCTTCCTTATCCATGAAAATGTTGGTTTTAATACTTTTGGTGTGGGCCTCTGGACCTTTTTTTTGTCCGTATACCCCTTGATTTCAATTTAAAAAAATGGTAAAATGAACCTCAAGAGAATCATATTAATAAATAAAAGGTTCTTGTGTTACCTGACTAATACTGAGGGGTATAGAACACATCTCTTAAATAAATTTGTTTTATTTATTTTTTCATTTTAATATTAATAACTAAAGTGACATCTATGGTGTTACGGGTCAATTTCGACCCATAGATATTTACATCAAGAAAAGGCAAAAAAATATTTTTTTCAGCAATAGAACTTTAATATAAACTGAAAACAAAGAAAAGCAGAACAGGTCATGACATAAAATATATATATAAATAAACAAAAACCAATCAAGAAAATCAAACAAATAGAAATCAATTACAAGTTCCAAAACTAATACAAAGCTAAATCAGAGTAAAAACCTCTGTGTACAAGAACATGCTTGTGTATGTGTGTGTTTAGAGGCATGTGTGGCAAAAAGTGACACTTTTTGAGTGTTCTTTGCAGAGATATTTCTTGCAGTTGAAACACAATACATTTGTCTTTCTCTGTCCTTACTGCTTGGGCAGACCTGACACCTCTTTCTTTTTGAATCAGGCGGCCTGACTGGGGTTGGGGCTGTTTCAGTTGGTGTTGAGGCAGGGCTGGCTGAGGATAATGCTGATGCAGATTCTCTCTGTGTTGCTGATGGTGAGGATGGAGTGCTGGGTGAGCTCTGCAGCTGTCTGACAAAGGCTGCAGCGTCTTGGCACCCGTTCCCTTCGCCTAATGTGTGGATTGACAAGGGAATTTCCCAACTCCTCAAGAAACAGTCTCTGCTTGTTTTTTTTGGTTGAGTTCCACCCTTGGTGGATGTGGCTCCAAAACAAAAATGCATTATATGCAGACACATCAAGGATGTTGTAAAACACAACCATTGGCCATCTTCTGGTCATTCGCTGGCATGTGTATGTGGCTGTCAGCTTGTCCAGGTTGTCCACTCCTCCTTTGTTTTTGTTATAGTCGTGGATAATTGTCGGCTTTTTGTCACTTCCTGATGATACCGCTGCGTCTTTGTGAAGAGTAGACATGAGTATCACATTCCGGTTTCTTTTTGGACAATATGAGACAACAGTGGTGGTGTCTGTAAAAGCAAACTTTGAGGAAAGTGGAGCCCTGCCCTTCACCTGCAAGATTTCAGCAGGCAACTAAGGTTTATTTTTCTTCACTGTTCCCACCATGGTAAGTTTCCTCTTGAGAAGTTCTTGTCCGAGGTCATAGCTGGTAAAAAAATTGTCACAAGTGATATTGTGACCCTGCAGTCCAGTGGTCATATCGAGGACCACATGTTTTCCTTGGTTTTTCTCAGGGATGCCACTCGCAGCTTTGCCTGTGTAAATCTGTAGATTCCAGGCATAGCTGGTTCTTGCGTCACAGGCTGCCCAGATTTTTATGCCGTATTTCCCTGGCTTACTGGGTATGTATTGCCGGAAGGGGCATTTTCCTCGAAAAGGGACAAGACGTTCATCCACTGTTACCTCTGGCTCTGGGTTGAACATCAGCGGAAGGAGCTGCACCCATCTCTCCCAGACATCCCTGATGGGACCAAGCTTGTCAGATCTCACTCTGGTCTCTCGGTTGTCAAATCTGAGGACTCTTGATATCATTTGAAATGTCTGAAGTGACATTGTTGCCCGGAAAATATTTCTGCCTGTTGATGCGTCCCATAGACTATCAGTGGCCTCATTGCAGGATCTGTACACTCCAGCAAGAAGAAGAACACCAATGAAAGCATCCAGGTATTCCTCATCAATGTCTTTCCACATGTCGCCATGGACTTTTTTTCCTTCAAGGTTCGTCATAGTAATGATGATTCTTTTTAGTGACAATGGCATAAATAGCTCAAAACATGTTTTGATGTCACTGACTCTGGTCAGAGCAAACCTTGTGATTCCAGGGGTCATTTTGATGACATTTACAGCAGCTGCCCTGCCATGTACATCATGAGGTACTGACCTCCAAAAGATCTTACCATTTTTGGACTTGAATCTTTCAGCAGGAGCAGCTTCAGCACCAGTGACCTCCTCATCCGACTCATCAGATGTGTCTGTGTCTTCTGGATGATACTCCACATTGTCTTCCTCCTCAGAAACCTGCTCATCTGAATCGCTATGCTGCTCTGTGTCCTCTCCTTCATTTTCACCAAAAATATGATCTAGAACTTGGCTCACTGTAAATCTTCTTCTCATTTTTGCATGCTGCAAATTGTAAATGTGTACTCTGCAAGTCAAATGGCCACTCAAATGAGTGAATTCACCTCACATGTCTGGACATACCCGTCTCTGTTTGTTTTGTTTTTGTGCAGGTATACTGGAAAGCCACGCAAAATGAGAAAGCTCACATGATTAGGAGAGGAGCTGGTGGTCAGTCTGTCAGCTGACAGTGCACTTAGGATTTCAGTTTTGGCTCTAAGTATTGCTTTATCATCGTATTATCATAACTGGGTCGAAACCGACCCTAACAACACAAAGGTCATAATTTCAACCAGAGCATTTTATAATTTAGTAAAAATATTTTTTTTTGCTTTATTTTGTTGAAATAGAGGTTCCTGACAAAGTCAAAAAGCCTTGATGCAATAAACAAATTTATGTGATTCTTGTATGCATTTAAAATTTAAAACGGGTCAGTGCAGACCCTAACACAAGAGGAAGGATATATATATATATATATATATATATATATATATATATGTAGATATGTGTGTATATATATATATATATATATATATATATATATATATATATATATATATATATATATATATATATATATATATATACAGTGATCCCTCGCTATATCGCGCTTCGCCTTTTGCGGCTTCACTCCATCGCGGATTTTATATGTAAGCATATTTAAATATATATCGCGGATTTTTTGCTGGTTCGCGGATTTCTGCGGACAATAGGTCTTTTAATTTCTGGTACATGCTTCCTCAGTTGGTTTGCCCAGTTGATTTCATACAAGGGACGCTATTGGCAGATGGCTGAGAAGCTACCCAGCTTACTTTTCTCTGCGCTGACTTTCTCTGATCCTGACGTAGGGGGATTGAGCAGGGGGGCTGTTCGCACACCTAGACGATACGGACGCTCGTCTGAAAATGCTGAAAGATTATCTTCACGTTGCTATCTTTTGTGCAGCTGCTTCCTGAAACGACATGCTGCACGGTGCTTCGCATACTTAAAAGCTCAAAGGGCACATATTGATTTTTGACTGAAAAACAAACTCTGTCTCTCTCTATCTCTCTCTCTCTCTCTCTCCCTGCTCCTGACGGAGGGGGTGTGAGCTGCCGCCTTCAACAGCTTTGTGCCGCGGTGCTTCGCATACTCAAGAGCCAAACAGCCCTATTGATTTGTTTGCTAGAGATTGTTTTCTCTATCTATGTGACATTCTGTGCTCCTGACACGCACTCCTTTGAAGAGGAAGATATGTTTGCATTCTTTTAATTGTGAGACAGAACTGTCATCTCTATCTTGTCATGGAGCACAGTTTAAACTTTTGAAAAAGAGACAAATGCTTGTTTGCAGTGTTTGAATAACGTTCCTGTCTCTCTACAACCTCCTGTGTTTCTGCGCAAATCTGTGACCCAAGCATGACAATATAAAAATAACCATATAAACATATGGTTTCTACTTCGCGGATTTTCTTATTTCGCGGGTGGCTCTGGAACGCAACCCCCGCGATGGAGGAGGGATTACTGTATATATATATATATATATATGTAGATATGTATATATATATATATGTGTATATGTATGTACATATGTACATATGTATATGTATATATGTATATATGTATATGTGTGTGTGTAAATGAATGTGTATATATATGTTGTTATGTGTATATATATATATAAGTATATATATGTGGATGTGTATATGTATATATATATATGTATATATGTATATATATGTACATGTAGATATGTGTATATGTAGATATGTATATATATGTATATATGTATATATATATGTTTACATAACCTCTTTAACACACTATTTCTCCGCTGCGAAGCGCGGGTATTTTGCTAGTTAATAAATATAAGAGGCAATTAAGTTTAGTTTTTACAACAAAATAATAATAATAATCAGTCTCTCTGCTTTTGTTTCAACCCTATGAAAGTCGTCCTGCGGTGGGTTGGCACCCTGCCCGGGATTGGTTCCCTGCCTTGTGCCCTGTGTTGGCTGGGATTGGCTCCAGCAGACCCCCCGTGACCCCTATGAAAGTCTGGCACAGAGTGCACATCTAACTCAATTCAAACATTAAATATGTGGCCTTATATGTTAGAATTTACCAAAGTCATACTTACAAGAGACATTGCAGTACAGTATAGCATTTCCATTTGGAAAACAACAAATTTTAATCTACCTGTTGTAATGTCTATCCTTATTGCTATACAACGAAAATAATAACTGATATTGTTTGGGTGTTTGTGCCATGAGGTAGGCTGTTGCCCTTTCCAATGTTTCCTTGTGGGCCATGAAAGAAAAACTGCACTGTGCAGCTATATAACTGATTTATCTGGGTTAATCTGGATGGAAGGATGAAACATTAAAGCATTCAGGACCATGCAGTGTCTCAAAAAGAAAAATCATCACAAAGAATGGGTGTACACATTTACAATATCTACCAAGCAGTAACAGTGAGGCTGCTAACATTATATCCTAAACAGACATAATGACTATAAAAAATGCAGATTATGAATATAATAGCCCAGGATATTCATGTTTTCTGAAACCAGTTTTACCTATTTGTGTGTGCTGGTTAGTGAACTGCCTGGCACACACACTTTCATACTAAACCAATCTTCCTAACCCTAAACATGTACTGTCTGTCTGGAGTTTGTACATTCTCCCTGCAGTTTTTGTTTTATCTCTTCACTCATTTATTCATGTCTAGGATTAGTTTCTTAGTTGCAGCCCATGTTGCTGTAACATGTGGACTAAAAAAATTAATGTATGAGTAAAGACAGTACAAAATGCTTCAATAATACCATGAAAAATAAGATGTCTTCTCATGGAGTGTGTGTGTGTGTGTAACAACAATGAGCACAGATCTGAATTCTTTCCTAGCATGTTGATTATAGGACTGAATCCTTATTTACAACTTAATTAACATGAACTACACATTTCTCATTTATTGTTCTCAATTTATCTTGCATATACAAACTATCATATCATACATACGAGATAGGAAGCTCTCATATTTTTTTCCATCTTATGCTTCAGGGCTAGCATACTTCACTTTGTTTTGTAGCAGTTTGGATTAATTGCATCTCACCCCTTTATTATTTTTATTTAGATAGATAGATAGATAGATAGATAGATAGATAGATAGATAGATAGATAGATAGATAGATAGATAGATAGATAGATAGATAGATAGATAGATACTTTATTAATCCCAAGGGGAAATTCACATTTTTTTTTTTAGATTTATTTATTTATTTATTATTTATAGATTTATTTAGTCAGTGTTTCTCCTATTGTGAGTCCATGCATGCACACTTTTTAGAAACCATGTTTATTGATAGTGTGGGGTATGTGCATGCAGATTCATATTGTCGTTTTAAAGAATACATTTTTAATGTGAAAAATTTAGCATAATGTAAGGTGCTTTAAATGGTTTGTAAAATGTGGCAATGCTTTATATAAATTAAAACTTGAATGAATAAAAAATAGCGAGAACACAATTGATTAATTGATTTCATGTTACCTGACTGTCAAAATGAAAAATCATCTTGGGCTTTATTTTAGCCTGCTGCCTATATTTTATCCCCACCCATTTAATTATTACCCTGATCAAGAAGTTAATCAACAGCAAAAAATAGATGTAAAAAACAAGCAGGCTATTTATACGTTTACAAAACATTCTTTTTATTCCTAGAAAAAGTATACATTGTGCAGTTTTAGTTACAAATGGCCATATCTGCTTAAATGATTGTTGTGGACACGGAAGACACAAGCAAAAGTGTGCACACACTTGATTTATCTCAATACCCATACTCCATCTTCTTAATTGAAAAGACATTGCAATGCAGGCTAGACGATGAGAATCTGCACCCACTGAAAACTGTGAGCTGTTTCCTTGGTTTGAATCAATTGGTCAGTACTATTTCGATTGTCATTCCTTGTTTTCCAAATCTAAACTGTTCCCAAAAACAGGTGGGAAGAGGGGTGGATCTATTATAAAATTAATCTTCTTCTTTTTTCAGCTGCTCCCATTAGGGGTCGCCACAGCGGATCATCTTCTTCCATATGTTTCTGTCCTCTGCATCTTGTTCTGTTACACTCATCACCTGCATGTCCTCTCTCACCACATCCATAAACCTTCACTTAGGCCTTCCTCTTTTCCTCTTCCCTGGCAGCTCTATCCTTAGCATCCTTCTCCCAATATACCCAGCATCTCTCCTCTGCACATGTCCAAACCAACGCAATCCCACCTCTCTGACTTTGTCTCCCAACCGTCCAACTTGAGCTGACCCTCTAATGTACTCATTTCTAATCCTGTTCATCCTTGTCACGCCCAGTGCAAATCTTAGCATCTTTATCTCTGCTACCTCCAGCTCTGTCTCCTGCCTTCTGGTCAGTGCCACCGTCTCCAACCCATATAACATAGCTGGTCTCACTACCGTCCTGTAGACCTTCCCTTTCACTCTTGCTGATACCCGTCTGTCACAAATTACTCCCAACACTCTTCTCCACCCATTCCACCCTGCCTACACTCTCTTTTTCACCTCTCTTCCACAATCCCCATTACTCTGTACTGTTGATCCCAAGTATTTAAACTCATCCACCTTCAACAACTCTACTCCCTGCATCCTCATCATTCCACTGACCTCCCTCTCATTTACACACATGTATTCTGTCTTGTTCCTACTGACCTTCATTCCTCTCCTCTCTAGAGCATATCTCCACCTCTCCAGGGTCTCCTCAACCTGCTCCCTACTATTGCTACAGATCACAATGTCATCAGCAAACATCATAGTCCACGGGGACTCCTGTCCATAGCTCCTCTCGAGGCACCCTGTCATATGCTTTCTCCAGGTCCATGAAGACACAATGCAACCCCTTCTGGCCTTCTATAAACTTCTCCATCAACATCCTCAGAGCAAACATTGCATCTGTGGTGCTCTTTCTTGGCATGAAACCATACTGCTGCTCACTAATCATCACCTCACTTCTTAACCTATCTTCCACTCTACTCTAATGAAGGTTAAAATTCAAGGCCCCTAATCTTGGAGGAGCCCCAGACAAGACCTTTGTCAACATTACTTAAAAATTTTTGGAGTCTACTGTATGAAAAATGTTTTTTTATAATATTAATAATATAGTGTTACTGAGTGCAGGAATTTTAATCAAAATTTGAGATGAAGTTGTTGAATTTTATAAAACTGTGTAGTAATCTGCCAAGAAACATTCCCACTGAAGAAGATAACAGTGGTTACCCAGATCTCATTGCTAAGAGGCCCTCATAACAGTTCAAGCTTCAGAGCCCCAAAAAGTAGAGTCGCAACAGGGTGGGAAAATGAAAAATCTGATGCTGAAAAAGCACTTTGTTATTTTAAACAGTAATAATAATAATGTGTTCGAAGTTCATCAGAAACCCCCAACAATCCATGTATTTTCTTAACCCGCGAATCCATGGCATGGTCATTGGGAAGCTGGAGCCTATCCCAGGAAACGTTAGACACAAGGCAGGAACAACACATGGACAGGGAGCCAACACATGTTGAACACACACACTTGCCAGTTCACCTAATCTGCCTGTCTTTTGGCTGGCAACCGAAGTATTCAGAGGAAATATGAGTGGTCTTGGGGAGAAACTCCATGCAAGGAGCAAAAGGGATGCAGACATCAAGTCTCTTTATTGCGAGGCATCAGTGCTACCACTAAACCACCATTCCACTCAAAACCTAAACCAATTTTTCCCAATTGTTAAACTGTAAAACTCTCTTAAACACCTGTATAACCACCAACTCCTAAACAGTTCATTCATCACTCAACCAATAAAGAAACTGACCATGAATGCATTATTGGGTCTGTTTCTCCTCATTAGCACAGCAGCTCGTATACAGAGGTAAAGTTTACCTCCCAGCCTAATCAGCAAGTTGAACTTATCTCACAACAAAAAATATAATAAATTATAGCACTTGTTCAGTTACTGTGCCTTTTGCCCCTTTTTGTAGTCATTATTTCACGATTGCATAAACATTTACTGACAGATGCAGATGTGCCTTTTAGCAAAATATATCAGAATGCCCAATAATGTAACAGGAAAAACTGTGAGCTGTTAGAGCAATAAATTGGATAAAGAACAGTGACATAAACAGGGGTGCTCGTGTATACACCTAACGGTGATTTTACGTATGAAGTAAAACCGTTCTAGCATTAAAGCATATGTTAACATTGTTAATTTAATTTTAATAAAAGATATCTGAAAATAGTTTCAGGATAAGTGATACTTCATTCACACCACCCCCAGCATGAAGGATGGTTATGGCAGCATCATGCTGTGGAGATGCTTTGGAAGTCTTGTGAGGGTAGAAGATTAAAAATGAATGCAGGGGAATCCTACAGGTAAACCTGCATCCTGGAGAACGTTTGGGACTCCAAAAACATACTGTACAACCAAAGATATATAGGAATAGACTTTGAAACAATAATGTCCAGTGTTAACTGTAATAAATTTAGACCAATTTGTAGAACTTTATTTTCAGTTTGACATTTACAAAACTTTTTCTGATGGTCACTATCAAAAAGTCAAATTAAATCCACTGTAATTCACTGTTGTAAATTAGTAAAACATAAACATTCCAACAGGGTGAACCCTTTTTACCACTTTATATATTAAGATTTAGACAAAAACACAGGAAATCATTGTTCAAAGAAAAAGTGCCTGCTTTATGAAGGACAAGAAAAAAAACAAAAAACTATGAGAAACAAAAATCATTCATGTCTAAAAATTAATTTGAAAATAAGTTAGTCATTGATGAGGATGACTTAAATATTTGTAATGTCACCATCATTTTTAATGATTCCCTAAACCAGGGATAGAACAAAGCATAAATAATTGGATCAACACAGCAATTTATTGTTGATAAATAAATCATTGCTAATTGCAAAGAATATACATTTGCTATATTACTTCTGAAAAGTATTTGAATTAGAATGTACAAAAAACCAGGTGAACAGAGCACAATAAAAGTTATTACTATAAGTCCAAGGGTTTTAGCAGCTTTTCTTTCAGATGATTTGGACAAGTGTGTTTGTTTGCTCTCTGACAATTTTGCTTCTTGCATCATACAGTTGATAGCTTTTACGTGTCTTCTTGCTGTCACAAATATTACTGAATACAAACATATTATAAGCACCATAGGCAATACAAACGTCACTACATAATGTAGGATCCACCAATTATTATAATGCAAAAACCTGCACTTACCCACACACAAGTTAGTTTCAACTAAACCTCCAGTATAAAAAAGAAATACATATGTGTAAAAAAATGCTAACAACCATATGAAAATGATATACATACCTGCCACTGAATTTGTTACATATGTGGTGTACAAAAATGGATTACACACAGCAATGTAGCGATCAGTTGATATGCTTACCAAATTTAAAACAGAAACAAAAGTTAAAAAAAAAAAAAAAATCCAAAAATAAGAACAAAATGCATCCCCTAAATACCAGCAGTCCTCAATTAGTTTAATAAACTGAATAGGCATAATAAAAAAACTGCTTAGAAAATCTGTCAAAGCAAGTGAAAGGATAAAGAAATTAGTAGGAGTGTGAAGTTGCTTGAAATGAGAGATGGCGATGATCACAAACAAGTTTCCAAACACAGCAATTATAATCAGAAATCCAGCGAAGAGGTAAAGTAGCACTGATATTTCGGTTCGTCTCTGAATTTTAATGCAAGTTGCATTATTGCCAGGATAGCAGTAACTTGTTTCTGAAAGCATGATTTAAATTTTCTAAAGTTTCTTTTAACAGATTTGGCATTACCCTTCTCAGTTTTGATAATCTGAGTCTCTGAAAGTTATTAAGAAAAATGTATATATATTTGCAGGATCCGGTGAGATTCATGGAAATCTTGTTCTACTCCAATTATACAGCCACTGAACTCCCAAGTGTAACAGAAGTGCTTTGTTTTTCAGGAATAATTCATGATTATTTAGGTACTATTTTTATACAGACATTCAGTTGTACGTTTTTGGGTATTTTGTTATTTATTTTACTGATAAAACATAACTGCATTTGTACAAATATTAAGAAGTTTTATATATTAAATGTATTCCTCAAAAAAGAAGCATAGCCTTCTTTTCCTTTCATTCATTCATTTCCTAGTCTGTTGCCAGCATACAGACACTCAGCACTATCTGACAAGAGTCTTTGTTACAACATTAGCATCTGAATAATTTTCTCCGTAAATCAATGGCATTTGATTTTATAATGTGGGATGCAAATGCACATGCTTTTGTGTATCGATGCATGCTATACTCTTAATTCAAATTAAAAGATATACTCCTTCACCATATATTGTTTTTGTTTTACTTTCTTTTCATAACTAAATGTTTGTTTTTACCCCTGAAATATTCTGTACCGCACCAAATATTAGTCCTGTATTTACCCACCAGACACATGCTAGACCATGAAAAGCAAAACATCTAAAGCTTTCGCTATTAGGCAATAAGGCAGGCAATGGCTTCTGTACTTGCAGCCACATTTCTTCTCCTTTTTTGTATTCTTCCCCTAGCTTTCCTTTGATAATGAGAGCTACTAGTTTTGACAGATAATGAATTGCAATTATTAGGGAAAATAATTTTTCAGAAAACAAAATCAAAGAATAAGAAAAAATAAGAAAATATCCAGACAAAGATACAAACAATTTGCAGGTAAACTGTGTGAATAGCAGCAGGAAAATGCATTTTTAACAGCAGATACCAGAACTTAGTAGGGGCAGTAGGTATTAAACAATTACTTTATTTCCTTTAAATTTAGATTTGTTTTTTTAATTTTAAAGGAGTTAAGTAATAACCAAAACAGATTTAACATACTGTATGGTGTTTCCTACCTGTTTCTTTATAATGACTTCTTCTACAAGAACAGGGAGAAAATTAAGGGTAAATTTCACACAAACATTGGAAGATTTTCTTCACACAGACATCCAACAGATAAATGGAACAAGAAACCGAGTAGTGTAGTGTGGTTAACAGTTGTACTTTGAGGACCTTCAGAACTTGACTGGATGAGTTTTTCAAAGAGATATTTTTGGGCTGATTGGTCTGTTCTCGTTGTAACTATGCTAATGTTTTAATGTTCCACTCTTGCTGTGATGACATTATGTACTGAACAGCGTCCATATAAAAAACAACAAAATAAAACAAAGTCACTGAGCTGGTGATAAAATATAAAATTCTAATGTTCAGCAAAACAGGCTAGGAGTGCCACGAAACAAATGTGTTCTGTGATCAACACAGACTGTAAAGATCTTTTATTTAGGGGTCATTAAGAGAGTAGTAAAGAATGCTAGTAGAGTTGGTACATGTAAACCATTGCATATCTTTCTTCATGTCATTTAAACTGAACCAGAATCCAAGTTACAAAATATGCAGTTGTAACATTACAGATGCACACTGCACTGTCCTTCAACACAGTGCATTCGTGGCCTCAAGATGGCTGCTCCTAATTGAAACATGAAGAATGATAAAACAAAATCAAAACACCAATCAATAAATATTAGTAATATAACATGAAAAAATACAAGTGTTGCAAATTAAACATTAATCAGTTCCTTGTCATTTTCTTAGTGAAATAAAAATTGAAAACAGTAACAAATGAGAATACAAAAAATGAAAACATATAGAGGCAAAATCAAACAAAAAACAGTCAACCATGATTTCCTGACAAAAATAAAATTAAAGAGTGATATAAACAAAAACAAACGGTAAAATTACTTAATTGCATGCTTGTTACAAGCTAGGACTGGTGTTGCTGCACTCTTTCGGCTTAGTTGCTCTTAAAGGGGCAGTTCTTCAAGGAATCCCTGCTGCATGCACTCTCTGTGGGATGACATAGTCCTAATACCGATTTGGACCACATGTCTCCTACTGGTTTGAAAATGTTACCATTTCTTCCTGTTTCTCCTTGGCCTCACTTCCTCTACAGAGAGAGACTGTCGGGCACCACTGATAGGAAATAGCTCCCTGCCGCCCAAGTATCCACAGGGAGTATTCCATACTTCTGTCAAGGCTGTTCTCTCTGTCTTTCTCTGTCTCTCTCAGTCCTTGTTGTAAGTCCATGTTTTCACCCTAGGTTTCACTTCTTTGTCTTTTTTGTTTCCCCTTTCCCACTAGTGCAGCTAAAAGTTGGGACTGGTATGGAATGTGAGGTATAAGTGTCTCTAGTGGGTCAAACATAGCATTGCAGCATACAGTAGCATGAAATAATGTTTCCCAGGACCACAGTTGCAACATATACATACATACAGTACCTAAACCCAGGTCAAGTGCCAGACAAGTGAAGAACTATACTATAACTTAATAAATAAAATAATTGGTAAATGGGTAGATAGCAATAAAAGACATAGTAATAAATAATAATAACATCTAATACAAAAAATAGCAGTAATAACACATGTAACAATTATAATATACAGGGGTGCGCAAAAGTAGGTTTACAGTTGTGAGCTCGCTGGAATAATCATAACCTGCATGTCTTTTTCTATACGAACAACTGTAAACCTACTTTTGCCCACCCCACAGAGGGTAATGTGAACTTGGGAGAAGAGGGTCATGTAGCCAGGACAGGTGACCCTCTGACTCCTAGCCTAAATGACCCTCTGCTCTTGAGGGGACTTAGAAATTTTTCCAGGCCCTGTTGCAAACTACATGAGCCTCTGCTCTCCCTGGCTATATGACCATCTGCCTCCCAGCCGACATGACCCTCTGCCCACTCTGGCTACATGACCTTTGCTTCTTCATCGAGCCCCATACCACTCGTGCCTCTTTTAAGTTACATACCTGCATTTTTGACTATTATGCCCCTCTGCCACCTTAAAATTATAGTTCAGGGTCTTCAAAGCCCCAGGCCAGAGGCTAACGGACATCTGGTCATGTACGCATCCTATGAATCAGACCAGTCTTTTATTTTTTGGATGACCCCCTGCCTTTTTGACTATTAAGCCCCTCTGCCACCTTTAAATCAGAGGTCAGGGTCTTTCACAGCCCCGGACCAGAGGTGAACAGACACCTGGTCATGTACCCTCCAGACCAGTTGCGTGAGCAAAGTCCCCAGACCGTCTTCTGGGCATGTAAGCGGGGGGGGGGAAGGGGGAAGGGGAAGTGGACAGGGACGGGGGACAGAACCTTGACTCAAAGGCTGACTTTTCAATAGATTGAAATGAGGGAGCTGCTCTGTTACGTACCGACACCCTGACCCAGAAAAAGGTTGTTAGTGTATTGCCAAGTTTATGAGGTATTCTGACTTAGAGACGTTCAGTCATAATCCAGCAGACGGTAGCTTTGCACCATTGGCTCCTTAGCCAAGCACATATACCAAATGTCTGAACCTGCGGTTCCTCTCGCACTGAGCAGGATTGCTATTACAACAACATCGTCATCAGTAGGGTAAAACTAACCTGTCTCACAATGGTCTAAATCTAGCTAACGTTCCCTACAGTATTAATGCGTGAACAATCCAATGCTTGATGAATTCAAAAGGCGATGTCGCGATGAACACTTGGACACCACAAGCTAGTTATCCCTGTGGTAACTTTTCTGACACCTCCTGCTTGAACCCCAAAATGCAAGAAGGATCACAAGGCCTCGCTTTCATGATCTGTACTCATACTGAAAATCAAGATCAAGCAAGCTTTTTTCCTTCTGCTCCACAGGAGGTTTCTGGCCTCCCTGAGCTCGTCTTAGGACACCTGCATTACGGTGTGACAGGTGTACCGCTCCAGTCAAACTCCCCACCTGACACTATCCCTGGAGCGGGTCACACCCAAGGGTGGCTCGGGCGCTTGATGCCAGAAGCGAGAGCCCTGTGGGGCTCCCCATTCCGCCTCACCGGGTGAGTGAACAAACGGTAAGAGTAGTGGTATTTCACCGGCACCACCCCAAGGGGGCCTCCTACTTATTCTATGCCTCTCATGTCTCTTCACAGTGCTAGACTAGAGTCAAGCTCAACAGGGTCTTCTTTCTCTGTTGATTCCGCCAAGCCCGTTCCCTTGGCCATGGTTTCGCTATATAGTAGGTAGGGACAGTGTTTAAATTAAGCAGTTAGATTCCCTTGGTCCGAACCAGTTCTAAGCCAGCTTCTAGGATCCTGGACTCAAGCCCCTGCCACCCACCCACCAGGGAGTGGGGTAGGGCATTGGAAGCAGGCCAACACGCAACATAGCTAGGGCAATCTATGGGAAGGGCCCAGCGCTCATCCAGAGTCACCGCCAGGGGACATCCTGGTGCTTTATTCAGTCACAGCTCATGCCCAGCCCTACATTGCACTCCAGCCCGACTGACACAGGCCTTAGAGCCAATCCTTATCCTGAAGTTACGGATCCAGCTTGCCGACTTCCCTTATATACATTAGGACATAGGAGCACCCCACCCTGGCAGCACAGCGTGGCGAAGGATGCACTGCAGACAGTCTGTCCCCAGGGAGACAACTGCGTCGGGGGGAACAGGGGCCCCCGTGTTCAGCGCCCCCCTCCCCACTCCAGGGAGGGTGGGAGAAAGGGCAGCCTGGCAGGACATGGCAGGCAGGTCAATCCCTCAGCCCCAGGAAACAGTGAGCTCACGGTTGAGGGGAGGTGTAACACCGGCACCTGCTGACTCAGAGCCAGTCATGACGCACTGCCACGCAGGAACAGCGGCTAGCGGGGACCAAGCCCAACTGGGCAGCAGTCCCATGCCCCACACCGTGCACTTCACAACCAGAGGGGGGACAGGAACAGAGGGGGTGGAGGGATCCATCACCACTGGGACGGCCAACCCTGGTGGCCCACTGGGATGAATCCTCCGGGCCACCGGTGCGAACCTTTCCGTTTATCTCTTGGTGGGTTCACGCCCTCTTGAACTTTCTCTTCAAAGTTCTTTTCAACTTTCCCTTACGGTACTTGTTGGCCATCGGTCTCGTGCTAGTATTTAGCCTCGTATAGAGCGTACCACCCACTTTGGGCTGCATTCACCATGTATGGGTTTATCCTCACTCAGAAGGGACTTTGGCCCTCACTTGATGCTGGGAAGGCGGGACTTGGCTCTAGATAATTGATTAATGAAAACATTGTTGGCAAATGCTTTCACTTTCACTCGTCTTGAGCTGATCCAAGAATTTCACCTGTAGCGGTGCAATACAAAAAGCCCCCGGCAGTCCCTCATAATCATGGCCTCAGTTCGGGAAACCTGCAAAATATAACCGGAACCCTATTCCATTATTCCTAGCTGTGATATTTGGGCTCTCATTTTTTCAAAGCAAATGCTTTGGACCCCAGTTAAGAGCATCAAGGGGACGCCGAGAGGCAGAGGCTGGGACAGGCAGTAGTTTGCCTCAAGCTTGATCCCAAGATCCAACTATGAACTTTTTAACTGCAGCAACTTTAATATATGTTATTGGAGCTTTAATTACCACGGCTGCTGGCACCAGACTTGCCCTCCAATGGATCCTTGTGCAAGGATTTAAAGTAGGCTCATTTAAATTAAAGGCCCCGAACAGGCCTGCATTGTTATTTTTCGTCACTACTTCCCTAATTTGTGAGTGGGTAATTTGCGCGCCTATTGCCGTCCTTGGATGTGGTAGCCATTTCTCAGGCTCCCTCTCAGTAATCGAACCCTGATTCCCTGTTACCCGTGGTCACCATGGTGGACACAGAAAGTGCCATCGACAGTTGATAGAGTAGACATTTGAATGAGTTGTTGCCACCAGGCAGGAGGTCCTGAGATCAGGCCTGTTGCTAGGAAAAGCAGCGTCCAGGCACCCCACAGGAAGAGGGTGGGATCTGTGCTCTCATCTCTGGGTGCTGAAGAAATCTCTGGAGGCCTCATGCAGGCAGAAGGGGTTCCCCCAGGGTGTAAGACCTCTCGGCATAGGAGGAACACCCATCGATCGAGAAGCCAATCGGTCTTGTCCTCATGGAGAGGTAGGGACACCCATATAACTTCATCTGAAGGATGGGAGGAACAATTAGGCCTGAAGCACCGGCCTTAGCTGGCCCATATGAGACTCCCCTCATCAGACTATTTGCACCAATCGATCTCATTGGTGGGTCGGTCGTAGTCTCCCCTGTGAAAATGCCCTTTTGGCCTGAGCCCAGAAGATCCCCGTCTGCCCAACAACTTCGCCCTGCCCGGGAAGACTGAAGAGTCAGGCAGTAGGAGAAGAGGTCCAGGAAATGAGAGAAATGAAAAAAAACGATAAGTCCCCCCGTGTTGATACTTAGCGCAAAGCTTAGACTTTCCTCTGGCCACCTCCCCATCTCAGTACATAAGGAACACTAGCATACACTGGAAGATGTGCCCAGGGGCAACCTGGGATCTTCCATCTATGCGATTTCCCATTCATTTGGGACTTAGTCATTTTTGAAGTCTTAAAAAGCTTGTCGCTGAAAATCGCCAGGAGAGTATCAGCTCAGACATGAGCCCCAGAGATGGTACCAGACAGACCCATACCATGCCTGGAGAGACAGAGCAAGGTCGCCCCACTGGCAGCTGCTGGTGGTTCCTCTCCAGAAGGTAGGCTTTCAAGAATGGCAGGGTTTCATTCAGCTGGCACCTCTCAATGGCCAACGGCCGATGGTGGAATCTCCCTGCCAATGATGGAGTACCACGTGGCTGCCAGGGGTCAGTCTCTCTCCCTTGGCTGTGAAAGTGGGTTGACTTTCTTGATGAACAATTACCCAACAGGTGGATAGGTCGACAAAGGCCAGTGGAATGGCCAGCACAAAAACTAGACCTCACCCCAATGGACTTCTTCTTTTCATGACAACCACATACTGTGGATTAAATGATTAGCTACATAAGAGAAGCATGTCAAGAAATTGATGACAATAAAGAACTCTGTGCCAGAGTGTGTTTGAGTGTAGCTAGTAGACTTCTACAAGAATGTGTTAACAATGAAGGGCAACAATTTGAGCATTTACGTGATTGTATCTAAGGGCACTGTGCCATTGTGACAGTCTTTTGAGTTAATTATGTTAATGTAGCCCTAGGTTCATATAGTATTGCCCTGAATAGTGTTTACTGGTTGCTTAAAAAATATATATATATTAATAATTATTTATTTATGTCAGTGTTTCTGTAATGTGATGGAGTGGGCGAGAGGACAGGCGGGGCTCGTACTCGGATAAGAGAATGACTACACAGAGACTTTGAAAAAAAAAAAAGGTGTTGTGGAGTTTAACAAGAGAGGTGAACTAGCAGAGTTAGCCTGCGAAGAGACACGGGATACTTTTGATAGTGCTCCAGGTGACCAAAGGAAAGCCTGGCAGCTCCTCAGGCAACGAGGAAAAACAACACGTTTCACACCATTTTGGACGGACTAGCTAATTTTTGCTTGCAGCATTTTGCCATGAGCCTGCCTGCCAGCAGGGCAACTCTATCATTTTTCCACAGCGTGGAAGTGCTGTGTTTGGACAATGGACACTGATATTCACTCCGCTTATTTGTGAGTACTGTGACCTTTTATGTTGGCTCGTTAGAGTGAACGGGCCTTAACGTTTTTGGCCACCACATTTCCAAGCGTCGACTAGCCCTGCAACGAGGGGAGTTCGTGTTAATATTATTTTTATTTTGGTGGCCGCTGGCTTGTGTATGTGTGTGTGTGTGTGTGTCTCTGGGCCCCTAAAGTTGTTAAGTTAAAGTGAGGTTTTAGTAATTAAGTTTGCTCATATTATAGATTTGGTTATTGTGTTTTTCTTTAACAGTGGGATATTTTAAGTGCTGGTAAAAGCAAACAGTTAAAAGTACATTTGTAAAGTTTAAGTACACTGCCTGAACCTATAGGTATTTGTTGTGAAGGGTAAATATACTTCAATTTGTGTGAGTTTTCTCATTTCTGTAATCTATGATTTGTGGGAATTTTGATTGGTCCTAACTATAAATAGTTTTTTTTTTAGATATTTTTCCAATTTAGTCAATAAATTTTGTTATATTTTGGGAACATATTTGTATTGTGAATTGTGTTACTAATTGTGAAACAGCTGGCGGCTTATTACTGAGGAGTAGGTATTAGTTAAGGGATTCTAATTTATCCTCTAAAAACACATATTTAAAATTAAAGGGGTTTTCATAAATCAGCTTAGGGAAATAGAGTTTACGAACTTAGGGTGCTATCCTATGCCTAAAGGGTAAAGAAAGTGTTACATTAATAAAGCTATTGTGTCAATAAAGCTACTGGAATAATCTTAACCTGCATGTCTTTTTTCCATATGAACAACTGGAAACCTACTTTTGATCACTCCTGTACATTAAAACAAAATTACTAGGAGCAGATCTGAGGGGAGGGTGACAGCACCTCAGAGTCCAGACAGCCAAGGTTTAGAATTGGCTTGGATGCTTCAGAATTTTCTTCCAAATGGAAGTGGGATTAAAAGACTGCGGGAAAGTTGTGGGAAGCTGTGCCAACTTCATCATGTGAAGAAAACTTTACACCTTTATGCTTATTTCAATGTGACACATTCATACTCAAAAATGGGAAGGGTGCAGCAGGAATTCAACAATACACCACCAATCAACTGGACTGAGTAAATAAGTAAATAACACTAAGTTGCACAGTACAGTCATTTTAGCTGTAGATGGCAGCAAAACCACTAAATGAACTATCATGCACAAGCGGCAATTTAGAAATTAAAAATGAGCAAGAAAAAAGCAGAAAATGTACATGTTAAGTAACTCGTAAGTTAGAAAGACACAACACGCTTGAGAATGTTTTATAGAAAAGTTCCACAGTACAGTTTCTATCTACAGAATGTTAGATAGAAAAGGCAAGTGAGAGATATACCAAAAAATGTTCAAATTAGTTCAGTTAGTTACTGAATTTGGAGCAGTGCAGTACTGACTTAATCCTTTTAGTTACTTTAATTTTTCACCCACAAATAAAAATAATCAATTGATGTCTAATTGCTTTTTGTGCAGATCAAGTGGTAAACCAGCAATGACCACAGTTTTTGACCAGCACTTTGTGTGTACAAAACAATGTGGAAACATTCACAAAATGTCTAGACATTTAATTGTCTGGCAGTGCTCTTATTCAAATCATATGCTCAGCACCACTGCTCTCTGTCTTGATCACCCCATAATCCCCTGTGGGACTGCCCCGACCCTCTTCCGAATCTCATTCCAAGATTTACACAGAATATGTATATTAAAAAGGGGCAAAGTCAGTTGTGCATGCTTTTAAAACACTTGTGAAAAAATCTTAAAGTAAGATCCCGTCTATATTGCTTACTGATAAATACCCCCCCCCCCCCCCCCCAACTGTTAAAATTCTAAAATTTCTAAATCTTGCTAAAGTCTTTCAAAAATTTTGTTAACTGCCTCTTTTTATCTATGAATAAACAGTAGCAGTGGTAAGTGCACTTAGAGCAACACCTACAAAATATTGTTTTCTGTTTGCCTTCCTTTCCACCATGAGGTTACAGATTTGCAGCAGTCAGCAAGCTGTTGGTGTTCATGGTGTTCAATTGCTGCAGGTCATACCTGTCAAACACATTTGATTTGTTAATCTATGAAGGGGCACATTGAGGTATAAGGGCTGCACAATAGTATTCCATTGCTTCCCTGCAGGACCTGAATTAGGTAGGAAAGAGACCCCTAACTAATCAGTGATTGCTAATGTCAGTGAAAACAAGATAGTTACAGTGAGATTCTGTAATTAACAAACTTTATTTTCCTTAACCTATATATAAATTTTGCAGACATACCAGATATATTAAACACTAGGAATTAATTAACGAAAGCATAAGAGATGAGTGATTTAATATAATTTTCACATAGCAAGTTTTGTCTCAAAGGATTTGCCTTGAGCATTTACAGAATTCACAGCATTTTCTTCTTAAGAAAGAGAAGAAAAATATGGTTGTCGAGAAGCTTTTGTAAGTAGCAACCTTCCTGTAAAGTGTGTGCTATTGCGTGTGCAGTCTTTTCTTTTAAGCCTTCAGAAAAACTGGTGAATTGTGAGACAATGTCAAAGAAAGTTCTTTCAAATACTCTTTTATGCAGGACCTCAATGAATAATTCTTTTGGAAAACTACATAATACAGTAGATCATAAATACATTGCATCGTGCTAAAATCAGGCAACTTACAACTTGTCAATGGTATCGTTACTTGTCAGTGAAGCTAGTCTTTTAATTATCATATATCTAGTACGAAGAATATTATAATCATCTTTATATATAATCTTCATTTGGATCTTGATCTTTGTTTGTCCACGAATTCATGTTCCCCTGACACTGCCTTGGTTGTTACTTTTGTTTACAAACACTGTCGATACCACTCTTTGTGTTTAGATCTGGCGTCGACTACCTTGAGTAGCAATCGTACCTCGAGTACAAAAAATTACAATGAAAAGAAACGAACTTGATGAGGAGAGAGAAGAAAGGTTGAGAAGAGATCATGAGAGGAAACGGCAGCGTCGTGAAAACGAGATGGACTGTGAACGGAGAGAAGCAGAAATGTTCCTCCACCACCACATAATTACTATTCGGACAGTGATTCCAATTCCGAGTAGGACGTTCCTATCAAATCAATGTCCAAGGGTTTTGTTTTGTAATTTTGTTTCCCTTATAAAAAATCATAATGCTGTGCGACGAAGGGCCCAGTTCACAACTGGCAGCGCGTTTAAACAGGGAGCCCTTCACAGACAACTTTAACACACGCAACGTAGTTGGGCGCACACGGCTAGTTTATTATATATCTCTTTACAAGCATACAGGGATTATTATATATAAGCATAAACCTTATACAATCTATAGTTTCTTATGGCGCTATGCAAGAATATGTTATTGAATTTGCAACACCCTTATAACACCAAAAACTGTTATTTCATCTAAATACATAATCCTGTAACACACCACATGTTATTTTCATATGAATGTCTTATTTCCACATGATTTAAAAAGTATTACTTTCACCCTAACAACTGCGAATACTACTACAAATAATAATGATAAAAATGATGAAGTGTTTAATTACTTTTGTGAAATTCATGCATCATATCATTTCCTCATCTTACTGTGTCCTTCAAGCTTGTTATTGAAAGCAGCAACTCTATGGTATCCAGAAATTTTTATGTGTGTTTTGAGAGGATTCTGTTTTTACTTAGTCAGTCAGTCATTATCCAACCCTCTATATCCTAACACAGAGTCACAGGGGTCTGCTGGTGCCAATCCCAGCCAGCACAGGGCACAAGGCAGGAACAAATCCCGGGCAGGGTGCCATCCCACCGCAGGGCACACACACCCACACACCAAGCACATACTAGGGACAATTTAGGATCGGCAATGCACCTAACCTGTATGTCTTTGGACTGTGGGAGGAAACCGGCGCACCCAGAGGAAACCCACGCAGACACGGGGAGAACACGCAAGCTCCACGCAGGGAGGGCCCGGGAAGTGAACTTCAGACAATTTAAGCCCCTTAACAAATGGAGAATTGATTAATACTTCCATGTGCATCTTATCACTTCCACTTGCATAGAGAACACAGCAGACACAAAAGCCACTATCTAGGTTTGGTGCTGTACTCCAATCTGGAGCCATATTTTTCAAGCCAATTGAATTTGAACACCCATTTTCATCCAAAAAGAAAATTTGTAATTTTTTTGTTGGTTTGTCATGATTTCTGAGTAAATGGGATTTCTTTGGTTGATCTCTGCTGGTAATTTTCTGGTCTGGATATAAAATCTTAATCACTGACGACTCACTTTCATTTGGTTTGGATAGCTGAGGTGGTGAATATGAATACCTGTACAAACTGTCATCAGTATATGATAGATGACCTAATATGTACATAGTTTGAGCTATTAAATATGTAGTCATATAATCTGTAACAGCAGCTAATTTTAGAACATTATCCATATAAACCCATCACATCTTTTAGACCATGAGGACCTTGAGATGTCCCTGGCTGATTTTCAGATTCACTGCTGTCTGTAAACATTATTAAATGTTAAGTTCACCTTTTACCTTAATCATCATTCTGTGAAGTTCTCATTGCAAGCACTATGTGCTCATTATGTTTTTGTTTTTAATACCCCTAGCAGTTTGGGGTAGATTGAATGAGCTACCACTGGTTATGCCCCTTTGGGCTGTTGATCAACCTTTTCAGGGAATCATATTTCTTTGCAAAAAAGGATAATATAATTGAAATGTCAGAGAATGCAACTGCTGAAATACTACAGACAGGCCCTGGCCTGTGACTGTATGATATTATATATTAAGATATCTGAATATGTTACAAAAAGGTAAGCATTTTGAAAACCATACATAAAAATAAAAGTATGTACATATGCGCAAAATTCATTATTTTATTTGTTTCTTATACTGTATCAAGTCAAATTTTTATTGTTGCTGTCTGCATTATGTTCAAACATACCTTATCTTTTTCAAAGTGGGACTATTTTTTCACATATGTGCTATAATATTGTAATATTTAACATATAGTCCCATATTAAAATAAATCAACAATATTTTTATAAAATATTTCACAATATTATTATAAGTCCAAATAACACAGTATGTGCCAGTCAACAATAACTCAACATTACCATAACTGCCCCACAATATTGCATCTTTAATCACTGGTATGGCACTGTGATTGGCAACCTTGTGGGAGTGTGAAAGTGGTCATATGTAAGTGGAATTTGCCTGTGATAGGCAGGCCCCTAATCCAAGGATGGTTTCCTGTCTTGTGCCTATTCCTTCCAATTGGTAGACATCTATTCCCAGGAACTATGAACTGGATAAGAAAGTTAGAATATGGATGCACAATTTACGATTTTTTTTTCTAGTATGGCTGAGAACAATTTACATTCTACCTTTTCGTATTATTATAGTAAGGGTTGCCTGTGGTTGTCCTCCACAACTAGAACAACACAGACAGGAAAGGCTCCTTTATTAAATACAGCATTAAGAACATTATAAGAAGTAATTCTTATTGTTCTTCTTTCACCTACTCCAATTTATGGGTCATCATCATTATAAGAAGTGATAATGTCAAGAAACTGACATAATAACAAACTGAATTTGTTTATATGAGTTTTTATCCTCTTTATAACAGTGGAGTAGTACACCCACAGTACTAAAACCAGGAACTCTGTTTCCCTTCTACAGTTTTTCTCTAGACCCAGGTGTCTCTTCCTCCTGGCTGGTTTGGACTTCACCACCAATTCTCCTCCAAACTCAACAAGCTGCTGTTTGTGAAGTGGCTTTAAATCCCATCTCAGTGTCAGGGGTAGCTTACATTTGCTTCAGGTGCATCACCGCAGAAATTTCTTTTGGTGCCCTAGTACAGGTGAGCCATTTTTTACCCTTAAAGAGAAGTGTGTGTAATGTAGAAGTCTGTCTGTCTCCTCAGTTAGGTGGTTTTACACACTCCCATATATTAAATATGTATTTTGTGTTTCAATGGTCACACTCTCTCTGTAGGGAAATCAAGGCACACTTTCTTCCATGTTATCTGTCAGTCATGTCAAACAACTACCATATTGTTCTTTCATTACTATGTGTGTTTTACTCTGCAGTCCAAAATAGAACATAGTAAACTGTATCTCTACAGACAAGTATCCTTCAAAGGAATATGATACCTAAAAATGATATACTGTACCACATTTTATTTGCAGTGATAAAAGAACTTTAATCTCTTGTTTTCATGGATAACTCAGTTAATAATGTTTTTGATACAATGGGGTTCAGTGAGATCAATGGGACCAACATTGAAGAACAAAATTCATTGTTATAGCATCCAAGAAAAAGATTAGGGTTACACTTGTTGCATAATCCACATCCCGTTTATCCAGTTGTATGCTTACAACATCCAAAACAAGTTAATTAAATATGGAAAATAAGAGCAGTGAATGAAATGAGCAGTAAATGTTCAAACAATTTTGAACTTTGGAATTAAACACAGGGCTCTTGACCAATGAGTAAGGAAAAGGTGGATCTGTATAATAATACAATTCTAAAAAAAGACACATGATATACATATGTGTCCTAAAAATGTATACACACTTTGAACGATTATAAATAAAATTTTTATTAAGATGCATATTTTATATTTTTATTTAAAACATTTTTATATAAAATTTATATTTTATATCTATATTTTATAATTCACATTAAAGAAAACAAATGTAGAATAATTTTGAGTTATCACAAGTGTTCGAACTGCTAGCTGTTCTTGTCCAGACATTGCTGATAACGTACAATAATTCAAAGTGTGTATATGTTTTTTGGGACATTCTGCATGTAAATATGCTGAAGTAGGGGCCATGTGGTGAATAACTAGGACCTTTACCTGGCCATGATGCCTACATAAAGGAAGGACTGGAGGAGAGAACAGGCACAGGGCATTATCTCCCCCAGAGTGGTAGATGGCAGCCCCCCCTAGGTTGCAGCGGTGCCTCAGATTCGAACAGGGCTTCATGGGAGCTGGAGTTCAGTAAAGTAAAACGCTGTTGAGTTCCATGGGTGCCACCAGAGGGTGTTGCAGGGATTGCGGAGCTCTACTTTGTCGGGCTTCCACCTCCCCGGAAGTGCTTCTGGACCATGCTAACAGGCCACTGGATGTACTCCCAGGTACAGGATAAAAGAAGGTGATTACCACTGCTCCAAGAGCCAGAGTCAGGAGGTGGAGGAAAAAGCTTACCAGAGGAGGAGTGGAGACAGAAGTAAAGAGGCAGAGACAGAGACTGAGAGAAGAAGAAGAAGTGCTGTGTGCTGGTGCTCATATGTACTTTGTATTATTTCCCCTATAAATAAAAGCTGTGTGTGTGTGAAAGAACTTGTGTCTATGTCTGTCTGTGTGTATATATATGAGGTATGTCTATTAAATAACGAGATTGTGATTCTACCTAGTAAACAAAGCAGTCAGAACCGTTATAACTGCATACGTGGTGGCCTTGAACATGTCTGAACCTGCATGACAAGCAGCAACACTCTATGACGTTTAGTTGATTGTGAGTCGCCATTTAGCATGGTTGTGTTTTCTGTAGTGTGCCAAAAAAATGCTGAGTTTGAAATTTTTAGTAAAATTGCACAAAACACCAGCAGAATGTTTTCAAATGCTTACTACAGCTTATGGGAATGACTGCCTGTCTCGTGCGTGTGTGTTTGAGTGGCACAAAAGATTCAGCAAGGGACGTGAGAATGTCGATGATGATTGAACGCCCTGGACGACCTTGCACTTCAACTATGGGAAAATGGTTTCATTCTTCACCAGGACAATGCGCCTGCTCACATAGCACTTTCTGAAAAGCAGTTTTTGATCAACAAGCAGATTAGTACACTTGAACATCCTCCATATTTGCCGCCTGATTTAGCACCGTGCAATTTTTATGTGTTCCCAAAAGTTAAATCAGTGCTTAAAGGGACACTTTTTGAGTCAGTTGATGCTGTAAAGAAGAAAACAGCAGATTTGTTAAAACAACTGACAGAAATTGATTTGCTCCATGCCTTCGACCAGTGGAAAACAAGACTGCAGCAATGTATTAGTGCAAATGGGGAGTATATTGAAGGGGACAAGCATTAAATTTGTAATACGTATAAATAAAGGTGAGTTATTTAATCAGTCTTGTTATTTAATAGACACTCCTTGTATTGTAAGGGATGACCAACAGCCCAACCCGGCTGGGATGCCCAAGGAAAGGAAGGATAGGGGAAGGCAGCTTCTTTAGAGCTCTGCATCCACCAGAACACTACATTACTGTTTTGCAGTAATGCCTCGGAGTCCCACAGGAATTGATGGAATTTGTAGTTTGGCACAGCCCTATTGGGTTATGTGGGTGCTGCCAGTGGGTGCTGCAGGAATGGCTGAGCCCTTTGGTGCAGCACTTCCACCACACCTGGACACCTGGAGCACTTGTGGGTGCCCTATAAAAGGAAGCCCAGCTGCCACTACTCTGGAAGCCAGAGTCGGGAGGAAGTGGGACAAAGCTTGCCTGTGGAGGAGTGGAAGTGCCTGAGAAAGAAAGAGAGAGACGAGGAAGAAGAAGAAAAGTACATGAAATTGTGCCTTTGGTGCTTCAGCACTGTGCTGCTGAGGGGAACGATTGAAAAGCATTTCTCCCCTTTGTGTAAATAAATGTGTGCTGTGCAACACTTGAGCGTGTGTCTGGTGTGTTCAGGTGTTGAGGAGCCGGTGTGCTCTCTGGTGGTCACAAATTTATTAAAAAGTCAAAAACTTAACACAGAAAACACAGTAATGTTCACAATGGTGCGTTTCTGTGGGTCTTTGTGTGACAAATTTGAAGAAAGTCACTTGCTACACTCCACCATATGAACTACACACAACATTAGATTGGACACTTTATCTTTTATCATCACAGATCAGTTTAAATACCAAGGGGTAAACATCACAAGTAAATATAAAGCTCTTTTTCAACAAAATTTTACTGTCTGCATGGAAAAACTTGAGCAAGACTTGTATAGATAGTCTACCCTCCATCTCACTTTAGCAGGGAGAATTAACACTGTCAAGATGAATATCCTTCCTAAGCTTCTGTTTCTATTTCAAAACATCCCCATATATATTAACAAATCATTTTTAAGAAATTAGATTAAAAGATTGTTAAAAATTTTTAATTATGTGGAATTAAAAACATCTACCCATCTAAAGAGCAACACTGCAATGACCTAAAGCAGAAGGTGGCATGGCTCTACCTAACATTGTTTTATTACTGGGCGGCAAATATACAAGCTATAAAAAACTGGACATTGACACAAATAAATGAACATACATAGGCTTGGTCTGCAATAGAAATAAACTCTTGCAGTACCTCATTATATTCCTTGCTTTGTACCCCAGTAAAAACAAATAATCATCAAATGTACTAACAACCCAATTGCCCGTCATTAACTCAGAATATGGATCAAATGTAAGAAGTACTTCAAGACAGAGAAGCTTTTATCTGTGGCACCTCTACATGATAACCACCTTTTTCCACCCTCTCAAACTTACACAGTTTTTAATGTTTGGAAAACATACTGGATTGAATCATTTAGAGATTTGTATATAGATAATGACTTTGAACCCTATAAGCAATTACACTCCAAATTTAGCTTCCCATCAACACAATTTTCCACTATTTCCAATTTAGAAATGTTGCTAAACAAAATCTGCCCAATTTTCCTCACCTTTAACCTATTCCTATTCCAGAAGAAATATTGATCGGTCTTGAAGACTCAGACAGCATTTCCATAATATATCAAACCATTTTAAAGTCCCTTCTTTTCATAGATCCCAGAGTACAGTGGGAAAAGGATCTCTTACTCAACATTTCAGAAAAGAAGTGGAAGGCAGCCATGCACATAATTCACTCTAGCTCCATATGCGCAAAGCATACAATTATTCAATTTAAAATCTTTTATCAACCCCATCGGTCTTGTTTAAAATTATCCAAAAATTTTCCAGGGCAAGATCCAGCCTGGGAATGTTGCAATCAAACTTCAGCCTCACTGGGCTACATGTTTTGGACCTGCACCAAATTAACATTCTGGACCAAAATCTAAAGAAACCTATCCTATAGCCTTGGTGTCAGAATTATTCCTAACGTATTTGGTGTACTCGCAGATAGGCTTAAAGTGGAGAAGGACAAACAAACTTTAAATAAAGCACAAGCATTTCTACAAATTGCAATAATGTATCCTATAGGAAAGATGAAGAGTAAGGGCACAACTAGGTTAGTGGCACACACTCCCAAAGAAAGTTTCTGGGGAAAAGAGAAATTTCACACTGGCTAACAGAGATAAAGCCATTCTCTCAGAGACACACAGTGGCTAAATAGGACAGGTCCACAAGTACAGGTCCTTAACTATACCATGAAAAGTAAAATATATTAAGGTTTTGGTTAAACAGAAGAAGAAACACTGCTGTTCAGAATATAATCTCTGACAGAGCTATTGCGAAAATACAGTGTCTTCTGTGAGAGTTTTGCAGACAGCGTAAGATACCAAAAATTAAATATACTATTTATGTGTTGCAAAGGAGCCTGAAGTCATACTGTAGGAACATTAGTGGAAACTAGAAACACTGCTAGTTTGTCAAATATACAGTATTTAAACAGATAATTAGAGGTAGGAGTCATCATGTAATGAAGATTTTTCCCAACTGGACTTTTATCAATGCGTATTTCAAACGTGACTCACTCATATTCAGAAATGGAAAGGGTGTGGCAAAAATGAAACAATATGTCACCAAAAAATAAACATGAATAAAACATATATAACACTAAGATTACAGAGTACAGCCATTTCACCAGTAGATGGCATTAAAAGCACCTCAATAATTTGTAGTACACGATATACCCCATACATGTACACTACGTACAAACAGTAATGGGAAACTGGAGAACAACACTAAATGTATGCATCAACAACACACACAGACCCGGTACAAATATGAAGTGGCATCTTTCAAGGAGACTCTCTTAGCGCTCTTTCATTTTGCCTCACTCTCAACCTATTAGTAAGCACAGTAAGCAACACACAATGTGGATTCAAAGTCAAAAACCAACACCAAAAATACACCCTAACACATTTATTCAAAGACATTTAAGGGAACAAACAAACAATTACAACACTAACTGAAATAATCAAAACATAGTCACAGACATATACATTGGGTTTAACAGGAGAAAAGTAAAACAGTTAATGTAGAAAAGAAAACTCTTAGTGTTAGAAAAATATCAATAATTAAGAGACACGGCTCACATTTCAAGGTGCACCTCCCAGCATGCATGAGAGCGCATATTATGGGATGTTCAAAAGCGAAAGAGATGCATGTGTACTACAGTAGTCATTTCTGGGTAGAGAAACATTTGTTTGTAATAACTAAGAGTCAGTAGTGTCCTGAATTAATAAGACTTTACTTACTTATGCCCTCGTACCCCTTCTGGGGTATGGGCCGCCAAAGGTAGATCTCCAGAGGTTTCTGTCCTAAGCCATTCTTTCTAGTTGACTCCAGGTGTAGCCCATCCTTGTGATGTCTGCCTCGAGGTCGCATCGCCAGGTGTTTCTTGGATGGCCTCCCTTCCGCTTTCCTTGGGGGTTCCATCTGAGAGCCTGTCTGGTGATGCTGGTTTGCGGTTTGGATAGGGTGTGCCCCATCCATCCCCATCTTCTCTTCCAGATTTCTGCTTCCACTGAATGTTGGCAGGTCCTTTTCCATAGATTAGTGTTACTGATGGTGTCTGGCCAACGAATGTGGAGGATCTTTCTGAGACAGATGTTGATGAAAGTCTGGATTCTTTGGGTGGTGTTTTTGGTTGTCCTCCAGGTTTCGGCCCTGTACAACAGTACTGACTTCACATTTGTGTTGAATAGACAGATCTTGGTGGTCAAGGTCAGTTCTCTGGAAGCCCAGATATTCTTGAGCTAGATAAAGGCGGCTCTTGCTTTGCAGATCCTTGCCTTGACGCCTGTATCTGTTCCACCCTGGTGGTCGATGATGCTGCCCAGGTAGGTGAAGGACTGTATCTCCTCCAGGGAACTTCCATTTAAGGTGACTGGGTTGTTGCTGCTGGATTTGATCTTAATAATCTTTGTCTTCTCCGTGTGTATATTGAGTCCAACCTGTGATGATGTTGCTGCCAACACATTTGTCTTTTCTTGTATCTGCTGCTGACTGTGGGAAAGAAGTGCAAGATCATTTGTCAAACTCTAAGTCTTCCAATTGGCTCCACAAGGTCCACTGGATTCCATTCCTGCATTCACTAGTGGATGTCTTCATGATCCAGTCGATAGCAATGAGGAAGAGGAACGGGGATAACAAGCATTCCTGTCAGACTCCTGTCTTCACTTGGAAGCTGTTGGTGAGCTGCCCTCCATGGATCACTCTGCAGGTTATTCCCTCGTATGAGCTCTTGATCAGATTGACCACCTTGGCTGGGATGCCGTAGTGCCGGAGGAGCTTCCACAGGGTCCCTCGATCCACACTGTCAAACGCCTTCTCATAGTCGACAAAGCTGATGTACAATGGTGTATTCCACTCCAAGGACTGCTCGATTATGATACGTAGCATTGCAATCTGGTCTGTGCATGATCGATTCAGCCTGAAACCTGCTTGCTCATCTCGTAATTGTGGATTGACAACGTCCTTCATCTGCTCTAGGAGGATCCGGTTGAAGACCTTGCCTGGCACTGAGAGGAGTGTGATGCCTCTGTAGTTGTTACAATTACTTAGGTCCCCTTTATTTGGAAGCTTGACTAGGTAACCCTCCTTCCAGTCAGTCGGTATCTCTTCCTCCTCCCAGATCTTCTCGAAAATGGGGTACAGCATCTCCATCGATGCTTCCAGGTCTGCTTTTAGGGCTTCTGCTGGTATGTCGTCAGGTCCAGCTGCCTTCCCGTTCTTCATCAGGGTGATGGCCTTCCTGATCTCTTCTCTGGTCGGCTTAGCGCAGTTAATGGGGAGATCTTCGTTGGCTGGGTTGATGTCTGGAGGGTTTGGTGGTACTGGTCTGTTCAGAAGTTCCTCAAAATGTTCGGACCATCTATTCATCTGCTCTTCTAGTCCTGTGATGGCCTTTCAATCCTTGTTTTTGATGGGTCGCTCTGGCCTGTTGTATTTCCCAGATAGTTTCTTAGTTGTGTCATATAACTGTTTCATGTTACCGGTGTACACTGCCTGTTCTGCTTCAGCTGCCAGTCCGTCTATGTGGTCTTTCTTGTCCTTCCTAATGCTCTTCTTCACTGTTCTATGGGCTTCTGCGTATTCCTCTTGGGCCTTGGCTTTTGATGCCCTAGTTCTGCTGTTATTGACTGTCGCTTTCTTCTGTTTCCTCTCTTCTATCCTTCCCAAGGTCACAGTTGTGATCCACTCTCTGTGATGTTGTTTCTTCGTTCCAACCACTTCTTGACAGGCTGTTCTCAATGTCTCTTTTACTGCCTGCCAGCTGATCTGCACCCTACTTCCTTCCTCTTCCTGGTGCCGTTCTTGTAGCACCTCAAACTTGTTCTTCAACTGAAGTCGAAACTCTTTCTTGACTCTGGAGATTTTTAGATGGCTGACATTGTACTTCACTCTACACTGTGTTGTTTCCTTCCAGTTCTTCTTCAACTTCAGCTGCATGCTGGCTACTACTAGGTGGTGGTCAGAAGCCACATCTGCTCCTCTTCTAACTCTAACATCCTGATTGGATCTTCTAAACTTCTTGCTAATGCAGATGTGGTCAATCTGGTTCTCTGTCAAGCTATCTGGTGATACCCAGGTGCTTTTATGGATCCTCTTGTGAGGGAAGATGACCAGGTTATTGAGCGCATACAGTTCCGTAAATCTCTCTCCATTATTGTTCATCACTCCCAGCCCGTGGATCCCCATGACTTGTTCATATCCTGTATTGTCGGGTCCGATCATGGCGTTGAAGTCTCCCATAAGGAGTAATTAGAGTCAATGCCGAATGTAAGGCAGATATTTAATTAAAATCTCTCCCATACCTACATATTCAGGAGTCAAAGTGTTTACTTATTTAGATGTTGCAAGTGGGTTTTAGCAGACTCCTCTGCGCTGTGAAAGCATTTATACTCACAACATTTATAACACCCTTTGCATGATACTGTTTTAAAGGGCGACCCTTCTGCATCAGTATAGCACTAGGAGTATTTAAATGCAAGATACGTGAGCTTCTGGCAGGGCTGGAAAGAGTCAAGGTGTACATGGATGATACAGTGGTCCATGGCGAAAGAAAGAACATGAAGGCAAAGTTAAAGCTGAAATGAGACAAATTTATTTTTAGACAAAATAAACTACACGTACTAGGCCATGTAGTGAATGAGTATAGAGTTAGACCAGACGCAAAAGAGGTCAAAGCTGTTATAGAATTATCAGTGGCAGCGAATGTCCAAGAAATGAAATGGGTCCTGAGTTTGATAAATTGCATAGGAAGATATTTTCCTCATTTAACAACAATTGGGGTCCCACTGTATGATCTTTTTAAAAACAGCACAGTGTGGAGGTGAGATGCATACCAAGAAAATGCATTGAATAGTTTAAAATTGGATTGGATAAGGACTCCAGTGTTAGTGCATTATGACACAGACAAACCTACAGCTATATCAGCAGATGCGAGTGGTTATGGACTTCGAGGGGTCCTTCTGCAGCAACATGGCGATTCTTGGAAGACTGTAACATACTTTTTCTGAAGACTTACAAACTCTGAAACATGGGCTGCCTAGAGAGGGAAAGAATGCCTCAAAGGAGTGTGGGAATGTGAGCGCTTCAGAAAGTATCTGAGTGAAATGAGCAACTTTAAACTGATCACTGATCATAAGCTGTTTGTTCAGTTAGTTAACATTACAAACCTGGACACTGTTTTTCAGCCATTGCCAAAGTCTGTTACTCATATTAATGAGGTTTGGGGTTATAGCAGAATATGCTCCAGGAGAAAAAAAAAAACATTGCAAGTGGCAGATGTTTTGTCACAGAGCCTTGTGGATGACAGACAAAGCAGCAAAGGCAGATGTGAATTGCTACTGTATGTGGATACATTTATAAACATGCTTCCGGTCTCCCCACAAAAACTCAACAACATCAGAGCCTTGACTCCAACTGGTGCAGCATTGCATACAGTGAGGGAGCTAATCAAAGGGAATGGCTTGATCATGCCAAAAATGTACCACCAGGGGTTAGAGACTACTACCAGTTAAGAGACTCTCTATCTGAGAATGATGGTTTGATTACATTAAGAAACAGAAATATAACACCAAAACATCCATCCATCCATCCATTTTCCAACCCGCTGAATCCGAACACAGGGTCACGGGGGTCTGCTGGAGCCAATCCCAGCCAACACAGGGCACAAGGCACAAACCAATCCCGGGCAGGGTGCCAACCCACCGCAGGACACACACAAATACACCCACACACCAAGCACACACTAGGGCCAATTTAGAATCGCCAATCCACCTAACCTGCATGTCTTTGGACTGTGGGAGGAAACCGGAGCGCCCGGAGGAAACCCACGCAGACACGGGGAGAACATGCAAACTCCACGCAGGGAGGACCCGGGAATCGAACCCAGGTCCCCAGGTGTCCCAACTGCGAGGCAGCAGCGCTACCCACTGCGCCACCGTGCCGCCCAACACCAAAACATTTAAGACAAAACATATTATCATGAACACATGAAGTTCATTAAGGGCTTTCTAAAAGCAGGGAAAGAGCAAATGCAACTGTTTGGTGGACTGGACATACAGCAGATCTGAAAAAATACTTTGAAAGATGTCATTTTTATTGTGAAAACAAAGATCTCAAAGAAAAGAACCACTCTGTCCTACCCCACTTCCTGAGAGTACATGGCAACACGTTAGCCCAGACTTATGTGAATATAATGGTGAAAGATACTGCACCTACATTAGTAGTTTCAGACTATTACTCACGCTCTTTGGAAATACTGCACTTGCCTACTACAACTTCAGAGCAAATAGTATGGAAGCTGAAAGCTACCTTAGGGCCTTTTGGAATATCCAGATATTGTAGTATCTGACAATGTGCCGCAATGTACAAATGACACCTTTCATTTAGCAAAGAATTTCACTTTGTATACATAACGTCAAGTCCTCACCACACCTCAGGAAATGTACATGCAGAATACATTTCTGTTTAAAATTAAATTAAATTAAATTAAAATAAAATTCTGTTTTTTTCACCTGTATTATTATCATTCTTTAATTTAATATTATTTATTGTATCAGTATGCTGCTGCTGAAGAATGTGAATTTCCCATTGGGATTAATAAAGTATCTATCTATCTATCTATCTATCTATCTATCTATCTATCTATCTATCTATCTATCTATCTATCTATCTATCTATCTATCTATCTATCTATCTATCTATCTATCTATCTATCTATCTATCTATCTATCTATCTATCTATCTATCTATCCATAGTCTAAACATCTAAAAAGATTTTCAGACAGAGAGATGCACTATTTCCTCTCTTATGTTACAGAACATATCCAACAAGTAGTACAAAAGTTAGCCTTTCCGAGCTGTTGATGGGGCAGAGATTGCACATTACTTTGCCAACATTAGAATGTAATCTTATCCCAAAACGGTGTGACAGGGATATTATTAAGGATCATAATGCAGCCATGAAGTGCCAGCAGTCATTCCATTATAATAGACTACATGCAGTGAGGGATTTTCCTCAGCAGCATCCAGGCTGTCCTGTCTTGGTAAAACATGATGGAGAGAAACAAAGGAAAGACCCAGCATCTATGGTGCAAGAAGACATTACTCTACACTCACATATGGTGCGTTAACCCCATGGGAGAGAGAAAAAAGATTAAGCCATTGTCACTTGCAAGCAGGTTTAGAGGAAACCAACACAGGTCCAGCTGGTCTCACAAGAAACGAGATATTATTATTGGCATAGGCATGACACCAGCAACAGTTCTATTGGAACTGACATTGCGTAACCAGACCTCTAAAGGACCAACAGTTACAAGGTCTGGAGAATAAGTAAATCGACAGAAAAGATGGTACTTTGAAACTGTTAAAGAAAAAAACAGGTTCACAGAAAAGTGAAATCAGTTTTTAATTTTGTTTCATAATAATATTTAAAGAGAGACCTTTTTGTTAAAATTTTAGTTGCTTTAAAGCGTATGATGTCAGGGAATAGATGATTGTATTGATTGCAAATATCTCAGAGTGTGCATGTGTGTGCTGAATGTCAGATGCGCAAAAGAGAGACTGAGAGATACAGAGAAGGCGGAGAAAACATTGCTCCTATTGTTTGTAAAATTCTGTATTACAAGAACAATTCAATACATCAGTATGGTGTTGTTTTATTTGACAGTTACTATAATTCATATTGTTGCTCTATAAACACACTCTGCCAATATGTGTAGTGAGTTGTAGCAACTGCCACAGCAGCAGTGTCCGTACTGTGACACAAACACCATACTAGCTTTGACTTACACTGTGCTGAACTTTCTGTGTAGACATACCATTGCATCTTTTTCAGATATGGTGAAACAAACATTTTCCTGTGACCTATAAGTGTAATTATGTTCATGTATCACATATTTCTAGTGGAGTATCCATCCATCCATCCATCATCCAACCCAATATATCCTAACTACAGGGTCACGGGAGTCTGCTAGAGCCAAGCCCAGCCAACACAGGGTGCAAGGCAGGAAACAAACCCCGGGCAGGGCGCCAGCACACCGCAGTGTGCGAACACACCAAGCACACACTCATGACAATTTAGGATTGCCTAACCTGCATGTCTTTGGACTGTGGGAGGAAACCCACACAGACACGGGGAGAACATGCAAACTTCCCGAAGGGAGGACCCAGGAAGTGAACCCAGATTTCCTAACTGTGAGGCAGCAACGCTACCACTGCGCCACCGTGCAGCCCTCTAGTTAAGCACAAATTGATAAACTAATTTACATGGTAATAATCTGTTCTTTGGTTATTTATATTGTACTGTACATAATGTTTAAAACATAACCTGGTCTGAACTGTGATTATTCAATGATCACATTCAGCAATCTACTATAATATTGTAATTACGCAGGGGGAGGGTATGCTACAGACGGAGGAATGCAATTATCTTCTTTACGCCAGTCTTTGGATCTTAAATATCTTCAGATGTTCAGCAGTGACAAGCTTTGTCCCTTTGTTTGCTCATATATGGCACACTGTCCATGATGAGCATGCGTGGCAGTGTGGCGAAATAAATTTTTTCTAACTACATATCAATGAAGATGTGTGCTGTGTATCCAAAGTGGTAAATTTTGAGGAGAAGCTGCCTACATGGGTGGCAGAATGATGAATAAAAGCTTGAATATAATGTAACAGGTCATCAAAGCACAAAACAGACATGTAAAAACATCAGAAGTGCTTCTGTTGATCGGCCCCTTCCTATACGCAGATCACACACTGTGTGTGGGGCTCATGATCAGAGGACCACTGTATATGGCAAGGCGTTTTAGCATTTAATCATTTTTTTTTTGGATATGAAATTTTAAACGGCTGATATTTTTTTAAATTTGCTATCATCATTGGCAAAACTGACGTCACTATTTTGAAATTTAATCTTGAATTTTTCAACATTTGATATCAATATTTTGGATTTTAATATCAGCAATTTGAAATTTATTATCATTTCCTTTGAGTATCTTTCTCTGCTGAAAACTGATCACAGTAGCAGAGGTTACTTGAGAGGTAAAAGCCACTTTTGGGCATTTGCTGTCATAATCCATCAGAGTTATTGCAAATCAGTAGTTCAGGGTTTCATCAGCAAATGGTCTGTAGATACCCCAGAAGACGGTATCCTGCTCAGGATGGAGCTGAAATCCTTCCATGGTAAAAATGACATAATGGAAGGATGGACTAAATGGGAGCAATACCGTCTGGGACACCTAATGATTTCTGTACTGGTTGTAATGCCCAAAAAACACAAGCTCTTACAGTAGAGGACGGCAGGGAGCATTTTATCCCCCACGTTAATAGGTGGCAGTGTCCCGCGTATAGAGTCCCAGCTGGGACACCTGCAGGGCTGCATGGAAGTTGGAGTCCATCTGTATCATCGGTATAGGATGTTGAAGAAAGAATTGTTGACCCGTAAAATGGAAGGAGTCAGAGTCTCACACCAGAAGAAATGTTCATAAGATTTCTTTTATTCTTGCATACCTAGACTGGAGTGTCAGTAGCATGCGCGCTGACAGGAAAGAGTTCAGCTCTTTTATATCAGCTGATTGTGTGCAAACTTTACAAGTTCGTATAAAGGCAGATTAATGCATGAGCCTTTTAGGGCTTAAAATAGACGGCGGTTACAGATGAGTTCATAGCTTAGCTTATTCGTAAAACAGGAAGAACAGTTTATAAAAATACATTTCTGTTAAAGGCAGCTTTCTGGTGAGGTCAGATTCTTTTGAACTCACACAGGTCAGCATCAGTAATATATGTTAAAGGTCACATACACAGTGTCTGCAAAGTGTCAAGTACACATTTTCTTATGGCCTCAAAAAGACAGTTATCTGTAAACTGAAAATTTCCATTCCACACTCGACCCTTTTGAGCAGAAAAAAGAATCGGGGAACTAAAGGGAAGCATTCTCAGGATCATAGACGAGAGTGCGTTCTTCATGGAGGAGGAAAGCTTTTGTCATGGTGTTGGAAAAAAGACGGGAAACCAGATGCCTGACTAAAGGAACAATGCAGCACAAAGTGAGTAGCAACAAGAGGAGGCTGTAGTGATGCCGGTAGTGAGTGAAATGTTGGGATATTTATCGTTGTTAGCCAGTTTGGCCTGATAAAGGAGCCTAACACCTCCCATCTGTCGTTGCCCCCCAGAAGGGACAATTAGGTACGGAGTAAGAAACATCTTCAGGATCGCCATGGTTCACAATGAGACGCGTGGATCCAGGCAGGGAGTCCTTCAACCTTTACCGTGTGGGGAGTGGACAGCAGGACTTGGAATGGGCCTCTCCACCTTGGTTGATGCCAATGTTTCCTCCGAGTATCGCGGACCAGAATCCAAGTACCCAATGGAATAGGGGAATCTTTAACAGGCGGGCTGTCTCTCCAGGCCTGCTGCACTTGTTGATGGACCTCTTTTAGGGCGGTTCTGAGACCTGCAAGACTAGAAAGAAGATCATTGTCTACGGTATGTAAGTTCACGTTTCCCACAACCATACCAATGGGCATGGGCCGACCGGTAAGAATTTCGAATGGCGAGAGTCCCAATTGTCGATGTGTCCGACCCCTTAATCCCATCAGAGCTAAGGGAAGGGCATCCGGCCAAGACAGATTAGTTTGTTCGCATATTTTGGCTAATTTTAATTTTAGGGTGCCATTGCACCGTTCGACTATGCCTCCACTTTGTGGATGATATTTACAATAGTGGTGAATATTAATTTGGAGCCAGGTGGTCAATTCATTTATGACCGTATTAACGAAATGAGTCCCATTGTCAGTTTGTAATTTCTGTGGTATACCCCATCTTGGAATGATTTCTTTGACCAAAGCTTTTGCTACTGTTTTAGCATCGTTATGTTTTGAAGGGAAAGCCTCTACCCATCGTGAGAACACATCAACAATGACCAGACAGTATCGGTAGCCCCTTGACGGAGTTAACTCAATGAAATCCATTTGCAAATGTTCAAATGGCCCCATTGGGTTAGGGGTGACGGCGGGACTTACCTGAGTGCCTTTTCCTACATTGAATTTCTGACACAAGGCACATCGTTTACAAAACTGATCTGCAAAATTCGAGAACCCAGTTACCTCCCAGGTTTTTTCTATGTCCTGTATCATGGCGTCCCTTCCTGCATGATCCAGTCCATGAGCTATTTTAGCCATTCCTGGGAAAGAAGCTTTAGGGAGGAAAGGTTTGTTAGTTTGTTTGTGGGTCCAAACACCTTCTTGAAGAGACCCTGCTTTGTTCCATGTTCAGGTCCTGACTTTGCTGAAATATAGAAATCGGAGAGTTACTGTGTGCGGTTTCTTTTGCATAATAGTCAGCCAATTCGTTCCCTTTACTGACAGGATCCTGTTTACCAGTGTGTGCCTGGCATTTTACAATAGCCAATTTTGAGGGTTTGGTTATGGCATCCAGCAATGCCTCAATCAATGCCTGATGTTGTATTGGTTTGCCAGTACTGGTCTTAAAACCCCTCAATTTCCAGAGGGCCCCATGATCATGGCACACCCCAAAAGCATATCTGGAATCTGTGTAAATAGTAATTTCCTTGTCTTCGGACAATTGGCAGGCTCGGGTTAATGCTATGAGTTCGGCTGCTTGTGCACTTAAATTTGATGGGAGTCGCTTTGCTTCCAGTAGGCGGTCCCCTTGGACCACCGCATAACTGGTGGATGGAGCTCCATTTTCCAGTCTTAGTGAACAGCCGTCCACAAAAAGTGTTTCACCTGAAGTTAGAGGTGTTTCCTGTAAGTCTAGACGTGGTTTGCTTATTCGAGTTATTTCCTCTTGGCAGTTATGAGGCTCTCCTTCCCCCTCTGTTGGTAATAACGTGGCTGGATTGAGGGTGGAGCATCTTTCTATGGTAACGTTAGACAGGGTACATAGCACATTTTGATAATGTATTACCCTAGCGGCAGTTAAATGTGAGGTTTTTGCCTGTATTAAAATGGAATGTACGGCATGTGGTACTTTTACTGTCAGTGGACTCATGAGTACTATGTCGGTGCTGGCTAGAATGGCTTCAGTTGTTGCAGCCACTGCTCTTAGACAAGGGGGTAGGGCGGTTGCTACCGGGTCTAACTTTTTTGAGAAATAGGCTACTGGCCTTTGTTTATCCCCGTGTAGTTGTGTTAGGACTGCATTCATATATCCCCCCTTTTCATCCACGAACAGAGTGAACGGACGAGAATAATCAGGCAATCCAAGAGCAGGGGCAGCAAGAAGAGACGCCTTTAAATCAGTGAAGGAGCGTTCAGCATCCGGAGTCCAGGTTACCCGGCCTGTCAAAGGCAGGTCAGGGGTATTAGCCAATGTCTGTAGTGGTTGAGCCCTTTCTGTGAAATTTAAAGTCCATTGCCGGCAATAGCCTAGAATGCCTAGGACAGACATGACTTGTTGTTTTGTGACGGGTCTAGGAAGATTTTGGACAGTGGTCACACGATCGGAGGAAAGAGCTCTCGTACCATTGGCAATGGTGTGGCCTAAATATTTCACGCTTGTGCGAACCAATTGCAACTTAGCTTTAGAAACTTTATGTCCATTATCTGCTAAAAAACAAAAGTAATGCTCCTGTGTCTTGTTCACAGGAGACCTGTGTGTCGCTACATAACATAATATCATCTACATATTGAATGAGTGTACTGCCACCTTGTGGCCAGAATCCTTCTAAATTTTGTGCAAGTGCCTGGCCATATACACAGGGTGACTCAGTGTACCCCTGAGGCATGACAGTCCATGTCCAACGGCGGTTTTGAAAAGTAAACGCAAACCAAAATTGAGAGTCGGGATGGACAGGAACAGAAAAGAAAGCACTGGCCAAATCAATTACAGAAAAATATCGGGCAGAAGGAGGGACAGTAGAAAGTATAGTAGAAGGGTTTGGAACGATGGGCGCCCTAGGAAAAATAGCAGCATTGACTTGACGTAAATCTTGGACGAAACGCCAAGACCCGTCAGCCTTTTTTACAGGAAGAATAGGAGAATTTACAGGTGAATAAGAAATAGGAATAATAGCACCACGTTTGACGAGGTCAGCATGAACAGCAGAAATACCCGTTTCCGCCTCAGGTGAGAGCGGATATTGAGCGCGATGCGGGCGGAAGGAGGATTTTGGATGAACCACCAGAGACTCGCAGTGTGCAATGCGACCGTAATCGTTCTTTCCTTGTGCCCAAAGAGAATCCGGAATGTCAGACAACCAAGAAAAAGGAATACCAATATGAAATAGGGAGTGGACACGTGGTGGAGGAAAGCAGAGTGAGCGGTTAACACTAACAGTAGTGTGGAGAAGTACTTTCAAAATACGGTGGTCAGGTGTATCATAGACATTGGGCTTTACAGGAAGCCAATCAGTGCGCTGGAGACACTGCTGCACCCACGGACCTATGGAGACCCAAGTGGCCTCACCTGATTTTGCTAGGGAAATGTGAGGGACAGATCCACCCAAATAAAAGGGTTGTTGGTTATGATCAAGTTGGACAGCCGCTGCGGCCATAGTGGAGGAAATAAACATACATGGAACGAACAGTGACTCTTGGGGAGGGGCGGATCGTAAGAAGGTTTCGACCCAGGGAATGTCAACTTCAGAGGGGAAATACTGAGCAGTACAGTGAGCAATCTCGGGGACTTGGAGTAAAGGGAATACACATGAAGGGAAAGAGTGGACAGCTGAAAGGAGCATAGAAGTAGGGGTGGGAAGTAGGGTCCAAGCCGCAAAGGAGGGGCGAGGTCGGGCGGCTTGATACAGTAATTTTGGGGAAGAGCAGTGAAAACCCTGTTCAGTCACGGACATGGAAAGAGACAATTTGGACATGAGGTCACAGCCCAAAAGATTAACAGGACATAAGGGATTTAGGAGGAAGCGGTGAGATATGGAAGGGCCAGACCGAGTGGATTGGATGTGCAGCGGGACGGAGACCTTAAGAATATGAGGTTGGCCCGAGGCGGTGAGGACAGTAGTTATATCATTCGAGGCAGGGACCTTAACTGTAGAAAGAGTGGAACGTGTAGCACCAGTGTCCACTAGAAACATAGTCTTTTGCTGGTTAACATGCAGGGGAAGAAAAGGATCAGTCTCAGAGTCTGAAGTTAAAAGTGGAGAAAGTAAAACTGAACAGTTGGTCCCTATGAATTCCTATGGCCATCCTTGATTCTCCGGGAAACCAGGAGTATAGTCCCCAGAGGGGAACGCAGGGTTGAAAGAGGGCTGATTGGGCTGTTGCGGAGGACTTCCTTTGTTTGGGCAGTCTCGTCTGAAATGTCCAGGTTCACCACAATTGTAACAACAATATGGACTAGAGGAGGATTGGTTTGGGCCTGAGGCTTGGGCAAATCCTCGACCTCTTCCTCGTCCTCTTGTTCTTGGACCAAACCCACGGCGATTTGGAGGACCTCCTCGTCCCCCAGTGTAATAATTCATTTGAGCTGCCAACAGTTTAGCAGCAGTTTGGTCTTGCTTCTGCGATGTCTGGCGCTGGGCGTGTTCCGCGTGACGCTTCACCTCCTCAAAAGCAGCACTTTCCCATCCGATGCAGGAAGTACGTACTTTACTTTGTATATCGGATCTCAGTCCTGAAACGAAAGGAGGCACGGCGGCACGTTGTCAGTCTTCCACATTCTCCAAGCCAGAGTGATTGGCCATTAAGTTTTGTACTCTATGTGCCCATTCATCTACTGTTTCATCTTTCTTTTGTTTTGCGGCGGAGATGAGGGACCAATCTGTGCCCTTTTTATATTTTCCTGCAATATTCTGTTTCAAAGTTTCCCATTGTTCCTGGAATGCGACGTTTCCATCCACCCCGTCCCCTCGATGTAGAGCAGTATTCCAAGCCCAAGGTTGCCCATTTTGGGTACCTCGATTTACAGTGGCCCAAGTAGTGCCTAGCTTTCGTCTTAACACCTGCGTCCATTCCGCAGCGTTGGGCTTATACATACTATCCAACTGTTCCAATTGTTCCACAAATTGCAGTCCACCCACCGCCTTAGGGTCCGGCAGTTCAGTAACAACATCTTTCAATTCCTGAATGTCCCAGTTTCGATGAATCATAACAGTGGTGGGGTTTTGGGCATTCACTGCTTGGGCAGGGTTGTAGCGGGGATTGGGGACCTCTATTAGTGGACAGGAGGTGGTGAAATCTGAGGATCTCTGGGAACTCGGAGGGACGGAAGAAACAGAGAAAACTGGGCCTTGGATTAGTTGTGCTCTGGTTCTGCGACCAACAGGGGTCTGACCAGAACTCGTATGAGTGGACCCTGAGTCTATAGGGACATCAGTATCATCCTCTGATGAGTCACTTGACACCTGAGGGGCACTCAGGATTACTGGAGGGGCAGGGGGAGGTGGTGGTTGGTAGGGTGGTGGAGGAGGACATATTACGGGATACATCGGGTCTTTATTGGGATCATTTTTCTTTTTGTACCTGGCTGTTGACATTCCTGATTCAGGGGTTCGGGCTTTCTGTAACGCAATTAATAACTCTTCTTTCTCTTTTTTATTCTTATCTTCACTAACCCTCAATAATTTATTTTGTTTCTGGACAGTCTCCAGATTTCGATCCTTAATGACCAATTCCCACCTGTCAAACATGTCCATCCGATATGGACCTCCATTACAACATCCCTGTGTATTTCTACACAGAATCTTCCTTATCTCTTGTATCTCATGTACTTCACCTGTGCCCTCTAGTGGCCAACGGCCCCCACTTTGTTTATTCCACCTTTAAATACTTTCTTAAAATCTAAACCTGTACTTTTCTCGACTAATTTTCTCGGCGACCCCCTTTTCGGCGTCTGTTGATCCTCCAAAAATAATCCTTCCAATGTCATCCCCTTCCCCCTTTCCCCGGATTGTTCATTATTTTTTATTTTTTATTTACTACTGACAGAACCCATTTTCCTTCAATGAAGATCTACTCTTTTCCAGTGTACACTTTATTTTTATTTTTCCTCTTTTAAGAGTCTATATTTCCTGTGTTAAACTATTGTCCCAGCCTCAAAACCTTATCGCCGTTTAATAGAACACGGGTTCTTTTCCTGGTGTGCCACGCACCTTAATGTCCCGTCAACTATTCCCTTAATTTTTATTCCGATAAGGATATCTAATTTTTCTTTCTGTTCAGTTTAACACTTATTTATATGAGTAGATTTTTCCAGGTCCGTCAGTTAGTTTCTATTTAATTTTCAATATTACCCAAAAATACCCCTAAAAATCCCAAAATACCCAACGATTCCCCCGGGGGTACTTACCCCAGTCTAGATATTTAAGACTGGTGTAGTAAAAAGGAGACCTGTACTCTGGGACGTCCAAAGGAGACCGGAGACTCCGTTCACAGAAGTCGACCAGCGCAGGGCAGTCCTAAGGTTTGCCGGAACTGATTTTTCCTGCTGTCGGAGCTCAAAGACAGTCTGCCGTCTGGGTCAGATCACCGGACCGAATTCCGTTGAAGGAGTCAACCGATCGTCTTTGGTCCCATCTGGGGTGCCAAAAAAACTGTGGAAGAAAGAATTGTTGACCCGTAAAATGGAAGGAGTCAGAGTCTCACACCAGAAGAAATGTTCATAAGCTTTCTTTTATTCTTGCATACCTAGACTGGAGTGTCAGTAGCATGCGCGCTGACAGGAAAGAGTTCAGCTCTTTTATATCAGCTGATTGTGTGCAAACTTTACAAGTTCGTATAAAGGCAGATTAATGCATGAGCCTTTTAGGGCTTAAAATAGACGGCGGTTACAGATGAGTTCATAGCTTAGCTTATTCGTAAAAAAGGAAGAACAGTTTATAAAAATACATTTCTGTTAAAGGCGGCTTTCTGGTGAGGTCAGATTCTTTTGAACTGCTCACACAGGTCAGCATCAGTAATATATGTTAAAGGTCACATACACAGTGTCTGCAAAGTGTCAAGTACACATTTTCTTATGGCCTAAAAAAGACATTTATCTGTAAACTGAAAATTTCCATTCCACAAGGACATGGGGAGAAACTCCACGTAAGGAGCAACTGGGATGCAAACCCAGTTTTGGCAATGCAAGGCAACAGCACTACCAATGCACCACTCGAATAATTTTTTCATATACTACTAAACATCTATATATCACCAACCAGTGATTTCTCCAAGATATGAAACAACCTGTTCACCAATTACCTGATAAAGAAACTGTTTAGGAAATCATTAACGGGACTGTTTCTGCACATTAGCATAACCGCTCATATGTGGAGGGAAGGTTTCCTTCTCTGGCAGATCAGAATGATAAATATCTATCACAACAAAAAATATAATAGATTTGTTCACCTTTCAGTTGCTTTACTTTCTTCCACCTTATTGTAGTAAATGTCCACGATTAGGTAGATATTTAATGATAAATGCAGCCACTGCTCTACAGTGTTATGGTGACTTGAACAACAGTACGAGACAAGCTGAACGTGAGTCAGAACACCTGGACGCTCTGGCTAGTGGTGCCAATAATATCCAACTGCAGAGCCAGAGCACTATATGTCACCGCCATATGTTTTTCTTTTGTATCATATAAAACAAATCAATCTTGTAAACACGTTTTCTTAAAATAATAATGACAATAACTCCAATTTACTATAACCATATAGACCTCAAAAATCCTGTTCTGTTATTACAGTGCCTGCTAAGAGAAGAGAATCAGCATCCATGGAAAATTGCGAGCCCTCTCCTTACTCTGAAGCATATCAGTTAGTCAGTACTGTTTTGATACAGTCAACTGTTGCAATCCGAAAATAATCAGTTCCAGAAAACGGGGCGGAAAATGAAAAATCTGAAATACTACATCCCATTATGATAAACCGTAAATATAATAATGTGTTCACAACCCATCAGAAACCCCCAACCACCTATCCTGTTGCTTGATCTTCTGATCCGGGCAGGCTCTCATGGTAGCTTATCAGACACAAGGGAGGAACAATACCTGGATTGGGCTCAAGTTCATTCTAAGGTGAAGACTCACACACACTAGAGCCAGTTTAGCAAAGCCAATTCATCTAACCTGCAAGTCTTTGCACAGAAACCAGAGCATCCGTAGGAAATGTAAGGGGACATAGGGAGAAACTCCACAAGGGGAACAACATGGATGTGAACCCCAGTTTACATATTGCCAGGCAACAGCACTACCACTGCACCACTCAAACAATTTTTCCTGATATTACTAAACCTCCCTAAACACCCATATAACCACCAACCACTGATTTTTCCATGATATGAAACAGTTCATTCACCAATTACCTAATAAAGAAACTGTCAATGAGGTCATTAATGGGACTGTTTCTGCACATTTGCCTAGCCGCACTCACAGTATGTGGATTGAAGGTTTCCCTCTCAGGCAGATCAGAATGTTAAATTTATATCTCAACTACTGCACTACTTCGTTATAGCAAAGAGAACAAAGGCACAGCATCAGTCACAAAACGCCATTTGAGTCAGATAACCCTCCCATAACCCTAATCTTAACCATAGTGTAACGGAGCCCTAATGTTAACCATAGTTCAATGCGATGGGTGTTACGGGCATTTTGTGATGTTGGGACATTACATGACTTACCTCATAGGTACTGTGGTCTTAAATTACAATATGTTGGGCTGCAGGTGCGTCAGAGCGTGTGGACGGTGTGGCTGGTGGTGCGAGCAGGCGCAGCGGAGAGGAGAGGAAACAGCCATGGTGCAGGCAAACAGAGCACCAGATTGAGCAGCGAGAGCAACTTTAAAAGTAGGCTCTTGTGTGTAACATACCTTTTTGCAAAAATAAAAAAAAGCCCAATAGCGTGTGAAGGCAGATGATAAAAAAAAAAACAACTGCAGGGAAGAATATGAAAACCGTGGAGGAAAACCTGCTGCAGTCTGCATGAGAACTGCGAAAGGGAAGCAGATTTATCTTCAAGTTAGACAACAAACCTCAAAGAGCCAAACCTATACTGGAATGAGCTTTAAAGCAATAATTTAAATGTCCAATATTACCTGTAATACATTTATACTGTATTGTTTTCATTTTTACATTTGTCACCGTAAACATTAAGACAAAAACACCAGAAATCATTATTCACAGAAAGTGTCTGTTTTGTAAAGAAAAAGTAAAAGAGCAAATGAAACACCCATACCAGAGATAAGGTAAACTACTACGTTATGTTTTGCAAATAATAAAAGAACAGTTAAATATATGAGAGATACAAATCATATATGTCTAAAAATTAATTTAAATATGTTAGTCATTAGTGATGAAAATTTAAATAATCATTTTTAAAGATTTCCTAAACCAAGGATAGAACAAAGCATAAATAATTGGATCAATGCAGCAATTCAATGTTGATAAATAAGTCAGTGCTAATCGCACTTGTCCTAAATTTTCTGAGTTAATAGTGAACAACATTTGAACTAGAATGAACACAAAGTCAGGTGAACAGAGCACAATAAAAGCTATTACTACTATTCCTAGGGTTTTTGCAGCTTTTCTTTCAGATGGTTTAGACAGTTGTCTTATTTTGCTGCTTGCTGATTTTGTTTCTTTCATGATACAGTTGATAGCTTTTACGTGTCTTCTTGCTGTCACAAATATTACTGAATACAAACAAATTATAAGCAACATCGGCAATAAAAACGTCAGTGTATAATGTATCATCAACCAATCATTAGAATGTTCAAACCTACACATACCCACACACCAGTCGGTTACAAGTGAACCTCCAGTATGAAACAAAAATGTATATGTGTATAAAAATGCTAACAACCATATGAAAATAATACATGAACCTGCCACCGAATTTGTTACATAGCTGCTATAAAGAAATGGATTGCACACAGCAAAGTAGCGGTCAAATGATATGCTTACCAAATTTAAAACAGAAACAAAAAGTAAATAATTATAATATGTTTGAAAGTAAGGACAAAATGCATCACCAAAGTACCAGCAATTCTCAATTGCATCAATAAACTGAAAGGGCAGAATAAAGCCGGAAAGAAAATCTGCCACAGCAAGCGAAAGGACAAATAAATTAGTAGGAGTGTGAAGCTGCCTGAAATGAGAGATAGTGATGATCACAAACAAGTTTCCAAATACTGTAACTCCAATCAGAATTCCTGCAGACAGGTAAAGCAGTATTAATATGTCGGTTCGCCTTACAAATTTATGGCAAGTTGCATTATTTTCAGGATAGCAGTAACTTGTTTCTGAATACATGATTCAGGTTTTATAAAGTCCCTTTTACTGGATACAGCATTATGTTTCTCAGTTTGATAATGTGTATCTCTGATAGTCATTACCAAAAGTTTATATATTTGCAAAATCCTTAGAGATTAATGTACATTTTTTCTACTCCAATTACAGAGCCATTGAATTCCCTAGTGAAACAGAAGTGTTTTGTTTTTCAGGAACAAATCTTTATTATTTGGATGCTAATTATAAATAAACATTCAACTCTACTTATTATGGGTATTTTGCTGTTGCTGTTACTGAAAAGACATAGCTGCATTTGTAAAATTATTAAGGTATTTTTTATATGTTAAATGCATTCCTTAATAATAAGAAAAGGCTTTTTTTCATTCATCCATTCACTTCCCAGTCTGTTGCCAGCATAGAGTTCCTCAGTACTGTCTGACAGGAGCCTGCCTTACAGTATTAGCACCTTAATAGTCTTCTCTGTAAATGAATGGCTTTTGATTTCATATTGTGGGATGCAAATGCACACGTGTGTGTACCAATGCACGTTAAACTCTTATTTCACAGATAAAGATACACTATTAGACAGTCTATTGAAGTTATTTTACTCTGTTTGCAAAAATGCTTGTTTTACCCAAGAAGTTTTCTCTACAGTGACAAATGTCAGTCATGACTTACCCAGCAGTGCATACATGCAAGGCCATGAAATACAACTGTAGGCACATCAGCAGCTTCCTCCTTTTAGGCAGTAAGACAGTTAATGGACTCATTGTAATTGGAGCTGCATTAACCCTTTCTTTATTCTTCCTCTAACTCCCATTCGATCATTACTAGTAGCAACAGATAATGGACTGCATTTATTAGGGAAAATCATTGTGCAAGAAATGGAAACAAACAATAAAATGGAAGAAAAAAGATTTAAGTTGAACTGGAAGGAAAAATAAACTCCTATCACTCAAGACCACACAGTCAAAATATGATTATAACAGGGCTCTGCACAAAGCTATTACACATTTATTGTTTTTCTGACATGTTTGGTTGTTGAATGTAGCATACACATTTCTAAGTAACTATAACTGATTAAATCGCTTGAAGTGTTTTTGTTAGAAAACCAAAATGTGGTGAATTTTGGGAAATTTCAAACGTGCATCAGTGTTAAAAGGACATTAAAGTGCGTAGTCAAGCACAAGTCAGGGTTATGGCTGTGACAACCTGAATCCTCAATCAATGTTAACATTTCAGGGCAAAGTCGTCTAGTTTCAAGACCAAGGACCAGAGACGTACTGTACATGTCATTGTTTGACGTTAGTCTCATCTAACTCCAATTAAATGCTAGAATAAGACCAGCATGTAGTGGAAGAGAGATAGAGGTGGCCATTTCAGTTTCTTGTTTTTTTTTTCTTCAACCAGTTGAAATGCTAATTATTTGATGTTCTTTCCTTTTAGTTTTTGGGTGCTTCTTTACAGCTGCTCTACGGTTTTGCTTTTTATGTTATTGTTTTTCTTAGTTTTAAAGGTTGCTTTGTGATATTTATTTTTACTGCCAGTGATGGTATGTTTCAACCTTGAATGCGAACCCAGTATAGGATTTTGTTTATTCTTATTTATCACATACTGCATGTATTTTTTGATATCATTTTTATGTATAATGTTCACTACTTTGATTTTTTTTTATCCTGGTTTTAACCCCTAATAAATAATTGTATTTTATATTCTTTCTTATACTTATAAGTGCAGTAATCCCTTGTTTAATGCGGTTTTAATAAGCACAGGTTTTGAATAACGCTCTTATTTTGAATGTGAAAGCCCCTTGAATACAGCGGCTATAAATTTTATTAGCGTGTTTTTTTAAAATTGCGCAAAAATGCAAACGAGAGGTTGCGACTATGGAATGGAATTTAAAATCTATTGCTAGCTTCTGTATGAAAATCTGCATGTTCTCTGTGTGGCTAGGTATTTTTATAACAGATAAAATAAGCGTGCTTATTTAGAGTAAAAGCTGCAAGCGAGGAAGGCAGCTCTTGGCTACTCCCCGGCTTGTCTCAAACAGTGTCTGGTTATCGTCCAATGAAGATGCCAAACGTATGACAAGTTTTCTGATAAGCTTAATTAAAAATATAGAAAAGATTAGAATTTCTGCTTTCTGTTGAAATCAACAAATTGTGTAAGAGTGTTCTATGACCTTTTGGATGAAACTTAGTTTATTCTTTTTCTGTTTCTTTGAAGATCTCTGTATAAAATTGCAGCTCACCCCTCTAATGTGGGTTTTTCACAAGCTGACAGGCTCTGTAACTGACCTCTCTGCTTTCCAAGAAGTCAAGAAATAAAAAGATTTCTGTTTGTTCAAAATCGGTTTGCCTGCTGTTGTCTCGACTTCTTCCACACGACTGAACGTGCAGGTGTCACCGCCCCCCCTACGCCCAGCTCAGTGGCCATAATGGGCATTCGAACTCTCACGGAGTCATGAGTCACCAATTCAGTTGCCAACAGTCACCATAGAGAGTGGATGGTTTCGTTGTATATTTTCACCAGTTGTTTACTTTTTTATCCTTTCTTTAAAGCGCTTGCCTTTTTCCAAACATGAACAAGCAAAAGAGTGAGTCCTCATTGGAAAGTGAAAAGAGGAGAAGAAAGCTTATCATTTAGACGTGAAGCTTGAGATGAATAAAAGATACGATCGTGGCAAAACAAAAGCAAACATTGGCAGGGAACTCGGCTTCAATGAATCGACTATCAGGACAATTTTAGCAAAGGTGGATACCTACCAAGGAAAATTGACATCAAAGACTGCAAGCATGCAATCATTGCGTAATAAAACTCCGATTATGATTGAAATGGAAGATATCTTAACATTGAAACAATTTGATGCAATGATCTCTACGTTTGAAACCCTTAAACATCAAATTACTGAAATGGATCCTGATGTTGGCAGAAGTGCGTTCGTCTGCCGCAACTTACAAAGCCAAATTGCTTGTTAAAGACGGATCTACGAGAGCCAGAAGAAAGAACGAGCAGTCCCAACGACCCTCCATTAATTCTTTTCTAAAACATGATGTTAGTTTTAATTAATAAAGATTTTGCTTGCATTTTGACTTTTCTTTTATACACACAAATACGAGTATTCTTTCCATGTTGATTTCCCACAGTTTACATAATGGATCAATTATATTTTTTCCCATTAGTTTTTATGTTTAAGTAGCCAACCCGAGGCGTACCATACGCCGCATAATCAGGCCAGTTTTTTAATGATTTTTAAGCACAGGGAGAAAATTAACATTTGAAAAATCGGTAATGTAATAAATCAGCAAGAAAAGCAACATTGTAACAATGCACGGAACAAACCAACACACAATCGTCCGTGATTGAAAACTGGCGGACCGACATCGCGCCTTCTACTCCCAGACGGAGGGATAGGGGTGGACGGCGCTCAGGCGCGGAGAAAGGAACGGGAGGAGAGGAGAAGGACGCCCATTCCGCTCTCTCCGTCATGCTAGTATGCTGATGTTTTGTTCAGTATGCACTGCCTGGTCATGTGCCCACCTCCAACTTGTCAATTGAGTCGTTGTCGTTTTTGTACAGTCCAGATACACCTGTGACTCACGTAGACTTTTCATTGCTCTGTGCGGTTTTGACTGCTTTTCTATATATAATCCACCAAGACACCCGACTACGGTAGTAGCGAGGTGGGAGGGGGGTGTGTACAAAGGGTAGAGCTGTTGATGGGGCAGAGATTGCACATTACTTTGCCAACGTTAGAATGCAATCTTATTCCAAAATGGTGAGACAGGGATTTTATTAAGGATCATAATGCAGTCATGAAGTGCCATCAGACATTCCATTATAATAGACTACATGCAGTGAGGGATTTTCCACAGCAGCATCCAGGCTGTCTTGTCTTGGTAAAACATGATGGAGAGAAACAAAGGAAAGACCCAGCATCTATGGTGCAAGAAGACATTACTCTACACTCACATATGGTGCGTTAACCCCATGGGAGAGAGAAAAAAGATTAAGCCATTGTCACTTGCAAGCAGGTTTAGAGGAAACCAACACAGGTCCAGCTAGTCTCACAAGAAACGAGATATTATTACTGGCATAGGCATGACACCAGCAGCAGTTCTATTGGAACTGACATTGCGTAACCAGACCTCTAAAGGACCAACAGTTACAAGGTCTGGAGAATAAGTAAATCGACAGAAAAGATGGTAGTTTGAAACTGTTAAAGAAAAAAACAGGTTCACAGAAAGGTGAAATACCAGTTTTTAATTTTGTTTCATAATATTTAAAGACAGACCTTTTTGTTAAAAATTTAGTTTCTTTAAAAGGCATGATGTCAGGGAATAGATGAATTGTATTGATTGTAAATATCTCAGAGTGTGCATGTGTGTGCTGAATGTTAGATGCGCAAAAGAGAGATTGAGAGATACAGAGAAGGCGGAGAAAACATTGCTCCTATTGTTTGTAAAATTCTGTATTACAAGAACAATTGAATACATCAGTATGGTGTTGTTTTATTTGACAGTTACTATAATTCATATTGTTGCTCTATAAACACACTCTGCTGATATGTGTAGTGAGTCGTAGCAACTGTGACAGCAGCAGTGTTCCTACTGTGACACAAACACCACACTAGCTTTGACTTACACTGTGCTGAACTTTCTGTGTAGACATACCATTGCATCTTTTTCAGATATGGTGAAACAAACATTTTCCTGTGACCTATAAGTGTAATTATGTTCATGTATCACATATTTCTAGTGGAGTATCCATCCATCCATCCATCATCCAACCCAATATATCCTAACTACAGGGTCACGGGAGTCTGCTAGAGCCAAGCCCAGCCAACACAGGGCTCAAGGCAGGACACAAACCCCGGGCAGGGCGCCAGAACACCGCAGTGTGCGCACACACACACACACACACACACACACACACACACACACACACGCACGCACACGCATGCACACACACGACAATTTAGGATTGCCTAACCTGCATGTCTTTGGACTGTGGGAGGAAACCGGAGCACCCGGAGGAAACCCACACAGACACGGGGAGAACATGCAAACTTCCCGCAGGGAGGACCCGGGAAGTGAACCCAGATTTCCTAACTGCGAGGCAGCAACGCTACCACTGCGCCACCGTGCAGCCCTCTAGTTAAGCACAAATTGATAAACTAATTTACATGGTAATAATCTGTTCTTTGGTTATTTATATTGTACTGTACATAATGTTTAAAACATAACCTGGTCTGAACTGTGATTATTCAATGATCACATTCAACAATCTACTATAATATTGTAATTATGCATGGGGAGGGTTTGCTACAGACGGAGGAATGCAATTATCTTCTTTACGCCAGTCTTTGGAGAGGGGCCCCGAAAAGGATCTTAAATATCTTCAGATGTTCAGCAGTGACAAGCTTTGTCCCTTTGTTTGCTCATATATGGCACACTGTCCATGATGAGCGTGCGTGGCAGTGTGGCGAAATAAATTTTTTCTAACTACATATCAATGAAGATGTGTGCTGTGTATCTAAAGTGGTAAATTTTGAGAAGAAGCTGCCTACATATGTGGCAGAATGATGAATAAAAGCTTGAATATAATGTAACAGGTCATCAAAGCACAAAACAGACATGTAAAAATATCAGAAGTGCTTCTGTTGATTGGCCCCTTCCTATACGCAGATCACATACTGTGTGTGGGGCTCATGATCAGAGGACCACTGTATATGGCAAGGCGTTTTAGCATTTAATCATTTTTTTTTTGGATATGAAATTTTAAACGGCTGATATTTTTTTAAATTTGCTATCATCATTGGCAAAACTGACGTCACTATTTTGAAATTTGATCTTGAATTTTTCAACATTTGATATCAATATTTTGGATTTTAATATCAGCAATTTGAAATTTATTATCATTTCCTTTGAGTATCTTTCTCTGCTGAAAACTGATCACAGTAGCAGAGGTTACTTGAGAGGTAAAAGCCACTTTTGGGCATTTGCTGTCATAATCCATCAGAGTTATTGCAAATCAGTAGTTCAGGGTTTCGTCAGCAAATGGTCTGTAGATACCCAAGAAGACGGTATCCTGCTCAGGATGGAGCTGAAATCCTTCCCCGGTAAAAATGACATAATGGAAGGATGGACTAAATGGGAGCAATACCGTCTGGGACACCTAATGATTTCTGTACTGGTTGTAATGCCCAAAAAACACAAGCACTTACAGTAGAGGACAGCAGGGAGCATTTTATCCCCCACGTTAATAGGTGGCAGTGTCCCGCGTGTAGAGTCCCAGCTGGGACACCTGCAGGGCTGCATGGAAGTTTGAGTCCATCTGTATCATCGGTATAGGACATGGGGAGAAACTCCACGTAAGGAGCAACTGGGATGCAAACCCAGTTTTGGCATTGCAAGGCAACAGCACTACCAATGCACCACTCAAATAATTTTTTCATATACTACTAAACATCTATATATCACCAACCAGTGATTTCTCCAAGATATGAAACAACCTGTTCACCAATTACCTGATAAAGAAACTGTTTAGGAAATCATTAACGGGACTGTTTCTGCACATTAGCATAACCGCTCATATGTGGAGGGAAGGTTTCCTTCTCTGGCAGATCAGAATGATAAATATCTATCACAACAAAAAATATAATAGATTTGTTCACCTTTCAGTTGCTTTACTTTCTTCCACCTTATTGTAGAAAATGTCCACGATTAGGTAGATATTTAATGATAAATGCAGCCACTGCTCTACAGTGTTATGGTGACTTGAACAACAGTACGAGACAAGCTGAACGTGAGTCAGAACACCTGGACGCTCTGGCTAGTGGTGCCAATAATATCCAACTGCAGAGCCAGAGCACTGTATGTCACCGCCATATGTTTTTCTTTTGTATCATATAAAACAAATCAATCTTGTAAACACGTTTTCTTAAAATAATAATGACAATAACTCCAATTTACTATAACCATATAGACCTCAAAAATCCTGTTCTGTTATTACAGTGCCTGCTAAGAGAAGAGAATCAGCATCCATGGAAAATTGCGAACCCTCTCCTTACTCTGAAGCATATCAGTTAGTCAGTACTGTTTTGATACAGTCAACTGTTGCAATCCGAAAATAATCAGTTCCAGAAAACGGGGCGGAAAATGAAAAATCTGAAATACTACATCCCATTATGATAAACCGTAAATATAATAATGTGTTCACAACCCATCAGAAACCCCCAACCACCTATCCTGTTGCTTGATCTTCTGATCCGGGCAGGCTCTCATGGTAGCTTATCAGACACAAGGGAGGAACAATACCTGGATTGGGCTCAAGTTCATTCTAAGGTGAAGACTCACACACGCTAGAGCCAGTTTAGCAAAGCCAATTCATCTAACCTGCAAGTCTTTGCACAGAAACCAGAGCATCCGTAGGAAATGTAAGGGGACATAGGGAGAAACTCCACAAGGGGAACAACATGGATGTGAACCCCAGTTTACATATTGCCAGGCAACAGCACTACCACTGCACCACTCAAACAATTTTTCCTGATATTACTAAACCTCCCTAAACACCCATATAACCACCAACCACTGATTTTTCCATGATATGAAACAGTTCATTCACCAATTACCTAATAAAGAAACTGTCAATGAGGTCATTAATGGGACTGTTTCTGCACATTTGCCTAGCCGCACTTACAGTATGTGGATCGAAGGTTTCCCTCTCAGGCAGATCAGAATGTTAAATTTATATCTCAACTACTGCACTACGTCGTTATAGCAAACAGAACAAAGGCACAGCATCAGTCACAAAACACCATTTGAGTCAGATAACCCTCCCATAACCCTAATCTTAACCATAGTGTAACGGAGCCTTAATGTTCAATGCGATGGGTGTTACGGGCATTTTGTGATGTTGGGACATTACATGACTGACCTCATAGGTACTGTGGTCTTAAATTACACTATGTTGGGCTGCAGGTGCGTCAGAGCGTGTAGATGGTGTGGCCGGTGGTGCGAGCAGGCACAGCGGAGAGGAGAGGAAACAGCCATGGTGCAGGCAAACAGAGCACCAGATTGAGCAGCGAGATCAACTTAGGAAAAATTTTAGCAAAGTAGGCGCTTTGTGTGTAACATACCTTTTGCAAAAAAAAAAAAAAGCCCAATAGCGTGTGAAGGCAGATGATAAAAAAAAAACAACTGCAGGGAAGAATATGAAAACCCTGGAGGAAAACCTGCTGCACTCTGCATGAGAACTGCGAAAGGGAAGGAGATTTATCTTCAAGTTAGACAACAAACCTCAAAGAGCCAAACCTATACTGGAATGAGCTTCAAAGCAATAATTTAAATGTCCAATATTACCTGTAATATATTTATACCATATTGTTTTCATTTTGACATTTGGCACTGTAAACATTAAGACAAAAACACCAGAAATCATTATTCACAGAAAGTGTCTGTTTTGTAAAGAAAAAGTAAAAGAGCAAATGAAACACCCATACCAGAGATAAGGTAAACTACTACGTTATGTTTTGCAAATAATAAAAGAACAGTTAAATATATGAGAGATACAAATCATATATGTCTAAAAATTAATTTAAATATGTTAGTCATTAGTGATGAAAATTTAAATAATCATTTTTAAAGATTTCCTAAACCAAGGATAGAACAAAGCATAAATAATTGGATCAATGCAGCAATTCAATGTTGATAAATAAGCCACTGCTAATCCCACTTGTCCTAAGTTTTCTGAGTTAATAGTGAACAATATTTGAACTAGAACGAACACAAAGCAAGGTGAACAGAGCACAATAAAAGCTATTACTACTATTCCTAGGGTTTTTGCAGCTTTTCTTTCAGATGGTTTAGACAGTTGTGTTATTTTGCTGCTTGCTGATTTTGTTTCTTTCATCATACAGTTGATAGCTTTTACGTGTCTTCTTGCTGTCACAAATATTACTGAATACAAACATATTATAAGCACCATAGGCAATAAAAACGTCAGTGTATAATGTATCATCAACCAATCTTCAAAATGCACAAATACACATATACCCACACACCAGTTAGTTACAACTGAACCTCCAGTATGAAAAAAAAATGTATATGTGTATAAAAATGCTAACAACCATATGAAAATAATACATGAACCTGCCACCGAATTTGTTACATAGCTGCTATAAAGAAATGGATTGCACACGGCAAAGTAGCGGTCAAATGATATGCTTACCAAATTTAAAACAGAAACAAAAAGTAAATAATTATAATATGTTTGAAAGTAAGGACAAAATGCATCACCAAAGTACCAGCAATTCTCAATTGCATCAATAAACTGAAAGGGCAGAATAAAGCCGGAAAGAAAATCTGCCACAGCAAGCGAAAGGACAAATAAATTAGTAGGAGTGTGAAGTTGCCTGAAATGAGAGATAGTGATGATCACAAACAAATTTCCAAATACTGTAACTCCAATCAGAATTCCTGCAGACAGGTAAAGCAGTATTAATATTTCGGTTCGCCTTACAAATTTAAATTTATGGCAAGATGCATTGTTTTCAGGATAGCAGTAACTTGTTTCTGAATACATGATTCAGGTTTTATAAAGTCCCTTTTACTGGATACAGCATTACGCTTCTCACTTTGATAATGTGTATCTCTAATAGTCGTTAACAAAAGTTTATATATTTGCAAAATCCTTAGAGATTAATGTAAATTTTTTCTACTCCAATTACAGAGCCATTGTACTCCCTAGTGAAACAGAAGTGTTTTGTTTCTCAAGAACAAATCTTTATTATTTGGATGCTAATTATAAACAAACATTCAACTCTACTTATTATGGGTATTTTGTTGTTGATGTTACTGAAAAGACATAGCTGCATTTGTAAAATTATTAAGGTATTTTTTATATGTTAAATGCATTCCTTAATAATAAGAAAAGGCTTTTTTTTTATTCATCCATTCCCTTCCCAGTCTGTTGCCAGCATAGAGTTCCTCAGTACTGTCTGACAGGAGCCGCCTTACAGTATTAGCACCTTAATAGTCTTCTCTGTAAATGAATGGCTTTTGATTTGATATTGTGGGATGCAAATGCACACGTGTGTGTACCAATGCACGTTAAACTCTTATTTAACAGAAAAAGATACACTATTAGACAATCTATTGCAGTTATTTTACTCTGTTTGCAAAAATGCTTGTTTTACCCAAGAAGTTTTCTCTACAGTGACAAATGTCAGTCATGACTTACCCAGCATGCATACATGCAAGACCATGAAATACAACTGTAGGCACATCAGCAGCTTCCTCCTTTTAGGCAGTAAGACGGTTAATGGACTCATTGTAATTGGAGCCGCATTAATACTTTCTTTATACTTCCTCTAACTCCCATTCGATCATTACTAGTAGCAACAGATAATGGATTGCATTTATTAGGGAAAATCATTGTGCAAGAAATGGAAACAAACAATAAAATGGAAGAAAAAAGATTTAAGTTGAACTGGAAGGAAAAATAAACTCCTATCACTCAAGACCACACAGTCAAAATATGATTATAACAGGGCTCTGCACAAGGCTATTACACATTTATTGTTTTTGCTGACATGTTTGGTTGTTGAATGTAGCATACACATTTCTAAGTAACTATAACTGATTAAATCGCTTGAAGTGTTTTTGTTAGAAAACCAAAATGTGGTGAATTTTGGGAAATTTGAAACGAGCATCAGTGTTAAAAGGACATTAAAGTGCGTAGTCAAGCACAAGTCAGGGTTATGGCTGTGACAACCTGAATCCTCAATCAATGTTAACATTTCAGGGCAAAGTCGTCTAGTTTCAAGACCAAGGACCAGAGACGTACTGTACATGTCATTGTTTGACGTTAATCTCATCTAACTCCAATTAAGGGCTAGAATAAGACCAGCATGTAGTGGAAGAGAGATAGAGGTGGCCATTTCAGTTTCTTGTTTTTTTTTCTTCAACCAGTTGAAATGCTAATTATTTGATGTTCTTTCCTTTTAGTTTTTGGGTGCTTCTTTACAGCTGCTCTACGGTTTTGCTTTTTATGTTATTGTTTTTCTTAGTTTTAAAGGTTGCTTTGTGATATTTATTTTTACTGCCAGTGATGGTATGTTTCAACCTTGAATGCGAACCCAGTATAGGATTTTGTTTAGGGGAATCGGTTGCTTGGTTTATTCTTATTTATCACATACTGCATGTATTTTTTGATATCATTTTTATGTATAGTGTTCACTACTTTGATTTTTTTTATCCTGGTTTTAACACCTAATAAATAATTGTATTTTATATTCTTTCTTATACGTATAAGTGCAGTAATCCCTTGTTTAATGCGGTTTTAATAAACACAGGTTTTGAATAACGCTCTTATTTTGAATGCGAAAGCCCCTTGAATACAGCGGCTATAAATTTTATTAGCGTGTTTTTTTTAAATTGCGCAAAAATGGAAACGAGAGGTTGCGACTGTGGAATGGAATTTAAAATCTATTGCTAGCTTCTGTATGAAAATCTGCATGTTCTCTGTGTGGCTAGGCATTTTTATAACAGATAAAATAAGCGTGCTTATGTAGAGTAAAAGCTGCAAGCGTGGAAGGCAGCTCTTGGCTACTCCCCGGCTTGTCTCAAGCAGTGTCTGGTTATCGTCCAATGAAGATGCCAAACGTATGACAAGTTTTCTGATAAGCTTAATTAAAAATATAGAAAAGATTAGAATTTCTGCTTTCTGTTGAAATCAACAAATTGTGTAAGAGTGTTCTATGACCTTTTGGATGAAACTTAGTTTATTCTTTTTCTGTTTCTTTGAAGATCTCTGTATAAAATTGCAGCTCACCCCTCTAATGTGGGTCTTTCGCAAGCTGACAGGCTCTGTAACTGACCTCTCTGCTTTCCAAGAAGTCAAGAAATAAAAAGATTTCTGTTTGTTCAAAATCGGTTTGCCTGCTGTTGTCTCGACTTCTTCCACACGACTGAACATGCAGGTGTCACCGCCCCCCCTACGCCCAACTCAGTGGCCATAATGGGCATTCAAACTCTCACGGAGTCATGAGTCACCAATTCAGTTGCCAACAGTCACCATAGAGAGTGGATGTTTTCGTTGCATATTTTCACCAGTTGTTTACTTTTTTATCCTTTCTTTAAAGCGCTTGCCTTTTTCCAAACATGAACAAGCAAAAGCGTGAGTCCTCATTGGAAAGTGAAAAGAGGAGAAGAAGCTTATCATTTAGACGTGAACCTTGAGATGATTAAAAGATTCGATCGTGGCAAAACAAAAGCAAACATTGGCAGGGAACTCGGCTTCAACGAATCGACTATCAGGACAATTTTAGCAAAGGCAGATACCTACCAAGGAAAATTGACATCAAAGACTGCAAGCATGCAATCATTGCGTAATAAAACTCCGATTATGATTGAAATGGAAGATCTCTTAACATTGAAACAATTTGATGCAATGATCTCTACGTTTGCAACCCTTAAACATCAAATTACTGAAATGGATCCTGATGTTGGCAGAAGTGCGTTCGTCTGCCGCAACTTACAAAGCCAAATTGCTTGTTAAAGACGGATCTACGAGAGCCAGAATAAAGAACGAGCAGTCCAAACGACCCTCCATAAATTCTTTTCTAAAACATGATGTTAGTTTTAATTAATAAAGATTTTATTTGCATTTTGACTTTTATTTTATACACACAAATACGAGTATTCTTTCCATGTTGATTTTCCACAGTTTACATAATGGATCAATTATATTTTTTCCCATTAGTTTTTATATTTAATTAGCGCGGTTTTGCATAACGTGGCAATATCAATGGATTAATTAATCGCGTTAATCAAGGGATACCTGTATATACTTATACTTCTGTTCTTTCATTCACAAAGGAACATGCTTTCAGCAGAGAGATTGCTTAATTCTGAGCCCACCTTGTCACGTACAATTGTAACATTTCGTGCCATGACGTTGAGCTACAAACTGTAACTGCGGTGTAATTGATTTGACTGACGGTTAGCTTTCAGTGAATCGAGGTGTGGTAATAGTGAGTGTCGTGAGCGGTAAAGGGGGAAGTGAGAATTAAGACATGCAGTTGTTGACATAGCGCAGCCTCTTAAGATTTAACAGCTCTTGATCTAACAGGGAAGGTACTTTCCTTTGTTGTTAGAATTCAGGACAGAAGGGGACGCAGAAGTAATGGTGTGCTCAACTGACAGTGTGCTTGCAATGATGGAGATCAGGAAGGAGGTGGGCACTAAAGTCTGAGTGCTGCCCTGAAAAGAGGGGGGAACATAACAGTGAAGCATCATGTACAGGGGAGACTGGTCATTTTGACTCACCGCAGTTCTACAAGGGATGGAGAATTGACAGAGTTGGGGAGGCTGTGTGTCATGGGTTGTAGCTGAAGACAGCCAGGTTGTTAGGATGGAACGATACAATGGGTTTAGGAATTACACGAGCGAACTGGTGCGATGCTGAGAGGCAGTTGTCACTTAGATATTTTTGGTGGGGGCGGAACGGTGGCGCAGTGGTAGCGCTGTTGCCTCGCAGTTAGGAGACCCGGGTTCGCTTTCCGGGTCGACCCTGCTTGGAGTTTGCATGTTCTCCCCATGTCTGCGTGGGTTTCCTCCGGGTGCTCCGGTTTCCTCCCACAGTCCAAAGACATGCAGGTTAGGTGGATTGGTGATACTAAATTGGCCCTAGTGTGTGTTTGTGTGTGTCCTGCAGTGGGTTGGCACCCTGCCCGGGATTGGATCCCTGCCTTGTGCCCTGTGTTGGCTGGGATTGGCTCCAGCAGCCCCCGTGACCCTGTGTTCGAATTCAGCGGGTTGGACAATGGATGGATGGATATTTTTGGTGGAATGCATCAATTTTGCCGATGCGGCAATATTAATAGAGAGAACATTTGGATTCATGTTGCTCTGGAGGGACTTTGAGCTCTCTACTTTCTTTATTTTATTGGATGATTTTTAACTATTTATTCATGGCCTCACAACACTCTTTTCGGTTTCAATGATAGTATTTATTAATGAAGATTATATATATATATATATAAGTGCCCTCTGTCACTTTATTTACAATAAATAATAATGCACTTTAATTTGCACCAAAACACTGTTGTTTCTCTCCTAACTTGCTGCTGGTCCATCCCAGTTATGAACTAAAAGGGCTTCTAGTCTATAGCTGAGTAATTATATCACCAACCACAAGCGTTACCTGGAAGGTAACCAGCTAAATAATCAGACCGTGATTCAGAACTAGAAATGTAATACTGTATTCTTCACCCTATCAAATGAGCAAACCTGCCGCCATGGACCAACATCAGAGGTTTCGCCTCAGCTGCTGACATCAAAAGTACGATCCCCATAAGGGAATGCAAAAGTGCGTACACCTGACAGCCCCAATAAGGGTGAAACACGTGTCATGTACTCTTTGTATCATTTGGCAGACACTGTATCATACATATACAATATATAGTGTAGCCTATAAAGAAAATTCTTAAAAACAGTTGAATGTCTTTCTCTTAAGTGATCAATAAATAGTAATAAAGAGCTTAAGTGTCCATTTAAAAACACAATGAATAGAAAATAAATTTCAAAATACCTTATTGCGCATTTCCATTAATTTTCTTTGTTCAGAGAACAGAATCAACACTTTTCTCCCCAGTGAAAGAGAAAAAAACTTACAAGTCATTCCTTTATCTATCATTCTGTCTCATTTGACAGAATAATAACTAAATTGGAAACTGCCTCCTTGGGTCATGTGCTTCTCTAACAAAATGGGTGGCAGCAACCCTCTGGTGGGTTTCCCATGGGAGCTGTAGTTTCGATGGATGACCCTTCTGTGTTCTTGCGGAGCCACCAGGGTGCCTGCAGGGAGGCAGCTTTCCTGTTTAAAGAAAGTTCCACCAGACACGGAACTGCTTTGCAATATTATGGAGGTAGAAGTACTGCTGAGGCCTGCATTAAAAATGCTGCTCTACCTCTCCTAGGCGAGTTAGAGTCATGAAATGAGGAACACAGCACTCACCTTGGGAAGAATAGAGGTTCTGTGTTTCCTTCCAAAGGTCACATTAGATACATAGTACTTTACAGTGAAAGGTAATATGAATAACAAAATGAACGAGACTTTCACTAAAATAGAGAGCAAACTGAAGACTAAAAGGATTAAAATTAAGAACTAAATGTGTTTGGAGTTCAATTTGACAATGTGAAACATATTCTCACAATCAGTATTAAAAAATTGAAACAAGTAACAACCTCTTCAAATGAGTGTCTGCTTCCAAGAGCTAAACTTAAAAGAAGTGGTGAGGCGGCCTTCTGCTTTTATGCGCCTAAAATATGGAATAGCCTGCCAATAGAAATTCGCCAGGCAAATATGCTGGAGCACTTTAAAAAACTGCTGAAAACTAATTATTTTAACATGGCTTTCTCATAGCTTCATTTTAGTTTAATCCTGATATTCTGTATATGCATTTAATTATCATTATCATTCATGGTTGCTCCACTATCCTACTAACCCCTAGTTTCTCTGCTGTTCTATTTCCAGTTTTCTGTGGTGGCGATCTGCGCCACCTCCACCTGATCATAAGCACGATGCTGTCTCTACATTGATGGATTGAAGGCCAGAGGTCTACATGACCATCTTCATCAAGTTCTTCCATGTGAAGCCTGAAAACCACGAGGATTGATTGAGATCATTTATGTTAGGTAGAATGCCTAAAGGAGGCTGGGTGGTCTCGTGGCTTCAGAACCCCTGCAGATTTTGTTTTTTTCTCTGGCCGTCTGGAGTTTTGTGTTTTTTCTGTCCTCCCTGGCCATCGGACCTTACCTTTCTATGTTAATTAGTATTGCCTAATTTTATTTTTTTATATTTTGTCTTTTTTCTCTTTCTTCATCCTATAAAGCACTTTGAGCTACATCATATGTATGAAAATGTGCTATATAAATAAATATTGTTGTTGTTGTAAACGTGTCTGATAAATGGGGTTCAATGGGGAATGTTTACAATAAGGAATCCTCATGCAGATAGCCACATGTTTTGCCCTACCTAAGTCACAGGGGCTAAGTAACATTCCTTCTGAGGAAACTGGCAGGGGTCCCTACCATTAATAGGTTTCCCCTAACTAGGCACCAATTTTTTCTTTACTTGAGTCAGTTGGAAGAGAACAATACACCTTAATAATAAATGAAGCCATACCAGTAGAGAAACTGAATATTATTTTTCTCAAGCAGTCTGCAAGAGGTAGGAGCTCACTTGATATATACACACTGATTAAAGTTATGTTACATTGAAAACAACTTTCAGATCTTGACTTACCCAGTTTATTTTTTACTGGAAGGGTATTTTTCCATGGCACAACATGAACAATCTGTTCCTTGGGGTCTTTTCATGGGTAGGTAAGATCTGACTTAGTGGAGCTGGTCTGTACCTTTTTTCCATAAAGAGAAATATAAAAAGAAGTAAATTATTTTCACTGATATTAAGAAAACAGGTGGTGTGATTGTCAAAGTCTTTGAGGTGGGGACGACATGCCTGACATTGTTGTAAGCAGCTGTTTTGGCATACAGCAATTCATCCAAAAAGCACTGCACTTGTAAGGCTGTTATATTCAAGAGATACAGAAACACTTTTTCAACCAGGTGAGATGAACAACAGACTAAAATAAACAGTATCACTACTTCAAACAGGTGAGTCATATCTGTTACATTTTACAGTGAAAATGCACCAGTTTTTCAAACAAATCTATCAACTCTTCAAATTAGAACAGCGGAAAGTGAATTGAAATCAATCTTCAAACTATTTTGGTCAAAACCACGCCAATTTTGAGATACCATTTTGATTGTATGTTACAATTGTTTGTTTGGATTTGTTCGTATTTTGGGAAAAGAAGAGATTAGGTACGTCTTTGGTTTATATTCGTAGTAGAATCCCTATTTAGAATTTTCTAGAGACTAACTAAAAAGCAGAAAAAAAATTAAATGATGAAAATTATCACTGATTTGTGAGGATCTCACTAGTCCAGGTCTGGTTTCACAGTCATTAAAATTACTTTATAGTTTCCCTGCAGCCTAAATATGTCCTGATTTGTTGTGTGTAATTTGTGGAATTAGTATTGTCATTTTTTGTTTCAGATTATTATTCCTTGATGTGGATTTAAAAATGTTATATTTTACTTTATTTTTTGCCCACACAAACAAAAATGAAGTTAATCGTACAAAGACAGTTAACATCAAAGTGCCTGCTCTTCCTGAATTGTATCTCATTAAAACAAATAATTTGCTCATATAGGCAGGATCAATTAAACACTTAACAAGGCAATTTAACATCAAAGTATATCCTCTTTCCAAGTTGTACCTCACTTTTAAAACATCTGTGCAATCAAAGCAAGCAGAAAACCAGGATGATGACTCAGGTTGTACTGATTACTTTATAAATTGTAAACAGAAGGAGATGCCTGGGACCAAGAATTGCCAAATTGGTTCACAGCTTGGGAAAGGAAGATCAAAAACTGTAAGCAAATTCATTTATCATATTGACAGCCAGCCAATCAAATGTGTGAAACTTCTTATGTTCCAGAATCCCATACAGAAATAAATATGCCTTGTCTAAGGAACCAAAAAAGAGCAACGTCAGAAGATGAAACAGCATTGACAAACGGGCAACATCAGCAGAAGAGACAAAGACATGTGCGACCATTTCATCTTATTCTCGGAGGACATAACTGATGAATTCTGCCAAATGCTGAATCAAAAAGCTGCCCTTGGATATTCATCTTTGACATCTCTAATTTCTTTCAGTAAGCTTTTTAAGACTATATACAGTGGAACCTTGGGTGACCCGAAGTAATTTCCCCCATAGCATTGTATGTAAATACAATTAATACTTTCTGGACCCTACGAGCTGTATGTAAATATATTTTTTTTAAAAGATTTTTTAGCACAAAAATAGTTAATTATACCATAGAATGCACAGTGTAATAGTAAAATAAATGTTTACTTACTTCTTCTGGTCACTCCACTCCAGCTCCTTTATCGCTCAGCTGGAGCAACCGCTGCCCCACCATGTGTCAGCCAAAACACCCCTGCTCGCGCTCTCTCTCGCGCTCTGTCTCTGTCTCTGTCTCTCTTGCTCTCTCTCTCGCTCACTCGCTCGCTGCACAGGGAATGCACAGGGAGAGACTGAACACGTGCGAAAATCATCGGCGCATACGAACTGGAAGGGAAACTGGCTTGTTCGTCACCTGAGTGTGGTCGTGAACAGATGCGAAGGCTTGGCAAACTTTTTTGTCGTAGCCCGATTTGTACATGGTCCGAGACGTCTGTGATCTGAGGTTCCACTGTATATTCAGACTTTACTAGCTATATTTTCTGTTACAATTTATCCTAATAGTATTATTGTTCTTTAATAAATACCGCAATTCTTTTTAAATTTCTATAATTTGTGTTTGTATCTAGAGTGATTGAAGTAATAAGGTAAATATTTAGAGCACCTGGACCAGTAAGGAAGTGCCATATAATCCGAACTGTGAGGTTTTATCGGGCTGAGGATGAGCTCTATAAATTAGTAAACAGTACGTAAAATAAGACATTCATTGGTTGATAAATGGCCTACAGCCAAGAATACTGAGCCTTTGTATGTTTGAATATATTCTTTGAATATATATATATATATATATATATGTTTAGATCTGAGATATATATAACACATCCTATGTTGTCAGTGCCAAAGATAAGTAAGTCTCTTGAACTAGTAGGGAAAGATGCTGTGCATTTGTTATTCATGCAGTACTCATGTGGGTTAAAGTGCTTGTGAGTAAATGGCTCTGTATACATCGTTCATATGGTACTTTTGTGGTTAGGGTCTGTGTGCATGTGTATATCTACATGTGTATGTTACTCTTAAGGTGTGAGAGTAGACCAATCCAAAGATGAACCTGGTGAGTTCACGCATCCCTAAAGAAAGTAAGTAGGGATAATTCAAGGGGAATACCATGATAACACACTTGATAACAACTGCAGTGTTGTTAAACCAGTAAAGTCTTAAGCCTGATTGCAATGTGATTCTTACAAACTAACATATGACTTTTGAAAACAAAATAAGTCTGTTTTCACACACCAGCTCAATTCCAACGTTTTCACTCATAAGTGACACATATCTGACCTTTTTGGAATAGTGTGTTCACCAATAAATTAAATGGAAGGATAATTTTTCAGGAAGGATTTACACTACTTTTGTGATCTCTGATATGTATCTAAAACTTAAAAATCTTATTGCCACCAATCCTGGTTGCTCTATTATGTCCACAGGTTTTACATACAGATATGGCAATGACAACTGTGCTGAAGGCAGCAGCTATGATTTTACGTTTTGCCCTTTATTCCTAGCCATCGTTAGATGAGCAATTTTCAGAAGAACTAAACTGGAACAATATGAAGCAGAGCAGCAGTTGGCATCTCTTATTAGCTCACTTCTGATTGATTGGTTTTGTTCATTTTGTACATGTGGTGCACATTGCTGATAGGTCTCTAGATACTGATATCCTATTTGGATCACTTACAAAATTAATTTTATCATCAAACAAAAACAAAAACCAAATCAGATATGAGGCAAAAATCACAATTGAGACTCTTTTCCCTGCAGTGTGAACATGGCCTCAAAAGAACTGCACTTCATTTGTAACAACAGCAGTATCCAAAAAATGTTAAATGCAGGACAACAGTAAACATGGGAATGTTAAAAAGGGGTTCTACCTTATATATTTACATGTGTTGTGTTTTTTGATTGATAGTTAAGCAACTATACTTCAATATTTTCATTTTTATTTTTTATTTTTACCCAACTGTGAAATTGTTATTGTGTTTGAAGATTGTGCTTATTTTTTATTTTTATGTTTGTATGTATTGATATACTTTAGGGTTTGATTAAGCATTCAACATTTTTCCATTGAATCTTGATTTCATTACTTTATTATAATTTATTGTAATCTTTTTAGTTAGCCAATGAAAGGTGTCATTTTGCTTGGCTTTTCTCTACATTCATAATGGCGAACACGGTACAACACCCTAGTACTATAAATGTTCTAAGAAATTGTTGTGCTGTTGGTAATTTATTTAGTGGAATAAAATGAGCTGATTTTGTGTATATATCTTCAAAGACTAGGATGATAGTATACCAGGGCGAGAGGAAGATCTGTCATTAGGTCTAAAAGCTTTCCTCCTAAGGCAAAAACCATCTGGAACATGAAAAGGTGGACTCAACAAAACTGGTTTTTCCACAGTTGCAAACTTCACTGACCCGAACATGTCACATAATACTTATATGCATAGTGGGCAATTAAAAAATCCCCTGATTAACTCCTGAGATTTCATAACCTCAGTATGCCCTACTACAAGATAATCATGGCACAAAGTCACAAATTTTTTTTTAACTCTTACAGGTATAAATTCTAGGGCGTCCGGATAAGTTGCCCCTCACATTTCGCCCCCAACACATTTCGCCTATGGTAAATTACAAAGATATTAATTTAGTACATAATTGTATTTTACATATGTTTACAGAGTGTTTCATTTAAGTGATGCACTATTGCTAACTTTTTTGTTATTTTGCTACAAAAATGTTTAAATTAGGAAAGTCAGTTTTGAACGTTGACAACGATTATTCAGTTTATTTTTTCTAGAAGCTTCCAACACTCAAAACGTTTGGGTGTGGGTATTAGAAATTACTGGGGTGGGGGAGAAATATCATGGAGGCGAAATGCAGTGGGGGCGAAAAGTGCTGGGGGCGAAATGTGAGGGGCGAAATGTGAGAGGCGATATTTCCGTAAACCCTAATTGCTTAGCTAGCAATTTATGAATTTCCATAACATACATTTGTTCTGCAGGCAATATGTTTTGGAAAAGCAAGCATATGGATGAAGTTTACCCAAGTCAAGAAATGGATGAGAAAGAATAGCTTTAATCCTTACATTTGATGCACCTCACCTACTGGCTGTGAAATACTAGAGTAGCAGAGTACTGGAGTAGTTGTAAACAGAGCTTTGAGTTCATCAAAAGCCATTTGCACTTCTGGAATCTGAGAAAGTTTTTTTTATTTGATTTCTTCATACGAAAGGGAGCTGTATTAATATTTGGAAAGCCTATAGTAATTATCAAACCAAGCTATTTTTTATACTTACTTAATAGAAGAAGGTGCCTTACAATAAAGAACTGCCTGAACCTAAGTTGGATCCATATTTAGTCCCATACAAGTTATGTAGATTTTCCAAACATCATACATGGATAGCGCATAGACAAGATAAAACTTCCTTTAATTGTTGGCTGTGTTCATCCACACTTTAAAAAGAAATCAGATATCATTTAATCATCATCTATATATAAACCAGTAGAAAGCGAGAAATGTCCAGTGTCCCCTGTGGCTCTGTGTAATGTCCCCGAGAGGGCTAGAATGTCAGATGTTCAAAGACAACATGAAGCACAAAGAAAGAGGGACGTAAGGGCTACTATTTCTGATGAACAGGTGTTCCTAAATGCACAACTTAATCAAAATCGACAGACTTACCTTCTTCCCATTGTGCCCATTGTAATAAATGGGCATTTTGCTCTGCTAGTCATTTACATATGACTGAAGAAAGCCAGAGGATTGACTAAACCATAAAACATAACTAAATACTCACAATGGTCTGCAGTAGTATTGAAATTTGTTTTCCACTCATCACTCTCGCTGATTTTAATTGAATTGTATGCATTTTAGATAACTAACTTTATGAAAATGGATGGCCCTGTGACTTGTTTTAATATTTTTGAAATAAGAGGAAGGGGATATTTTTTTCTTTTTGGCAATTTTATTCTCAGTAATCAACACAGAGGCACAGAGGTCCACTTTTCATTTGTATAAAAAAGAAGCTCACGATTATGATTGCAGATTTTGTAGAATTTAGTTTTTATATTATGTCTTATTTATCTGCACCCTTTTATAAAATTGTTTATTTTTGTGTATTTACCATTTCACCATCATTATGTTTGTCATGGGTGCCACCATTTTGTGTAGTTTCAGGCAAGGAACTTTGCATGGTGCTAGTGACACTTTATGGTTGTTATCACCTGACGCACCTGGCATCTCTGATTTTGGATTCATTGCAAAATTAACCTTTGATTTTTCTTGTAGACTTTTGGACAAAACCTTTATAGCTATGAACTAACAATGTTGATTTGTTTACTTTAGTTTTTGGATTTATTGTTTTAGTATTGGTTAGTCTTCTCCCTTTTGCCCACTGCCCATTTTGACTGCAACGTTAGTTTCCCCTTTAAAATCATTTCCCAATCACAATTCTAATATTTGCAATCTTGGCAAACCATAATTGTGAACTGTTTAAAAATGAGTGATGCTGAAATAGAAAGGGTGTTTAGAAAGAAAGAGCAGAAGTAAAAACACCAACAGGTATTACCAACGAGTTCATGATTTATCAACCTCCTTCAAGGAAATGATATTGGAATTTAATAATACCTTTATGTGCTTCACATGGTTCTTGTAAGTCACTTATTTCCTATCTAACATATTTGGAGGTGAATCTATAAAGTACATTACTTTTATTAATCAACCCAGACTGTTTTTGACTAAAAGCTGATACTTTTGTGACAGACTGCCATTTATTAAATTTCCACTGAATGAGCTGGCAGTATAATGTCTATCTATCCTTTATAATTCCAACCATCTCAGTTGCTTTACTGTTGATGTTTTTCTGTAAAAAAACAGAAAAATTGTTGCTAAACTGTTTAGACAAAAAGTGGATATTAACAGATTATTGGACTTCAAACAAGAACATATGCCCTTTGACAAATGAATAGTCATATTTAAAACAATCACAGCTTATGTGAGCTGTGGAAATGTGTCTTTGGTGTTATTATTAAATAACAAATGGCAAAGGTAGACTTTGCTATCCACAATGTTGGTAATTCTCTTAATGATATTATTGATTTAGTCTTAAAACAGACAAAGACTCAAAAAAGAAAGTTGGAAAGAAAAGCTTCTAAACAAATTTCTGTAAAACAAAATTAATCAACATATAAAGAAGGAAAAACAATTATGTAAAAACAAGAATTGTAGGATACAACCTTTAGTGGTGCAGAGTCCAGTTTGGGCACTGTGTTACCCCAACACTTAATTGTTCATGGATGCACTCTGTTCCCCGGCAGAAGTTGTGTCAAATTGTTGACTCCCTGTCAGCGTCTCTTTGTTGTTCCTTTTTCTTCCACTCTGGGCTCCTTATGTGGCTGGGACCTAGGCACGCCTCATTCCTCGTCTGTCAGCTTCGCTTGGTCCTCTCATGCGGCTTCCCTCTTTCGCTGGACCCACAACTGGCGTCTCCTTGTGGAGCTGTCTCTTCCTCCCTGGAAGTATATGTTGCCATCCTTGTGCCTCACGTCGTGCCAGCCAGGTACCCTTGTCTGCCTGTGAGCCCCTGTGCCCTGTCCGAGTGTCTTGGCAGCGTTTCCTGTGGACTCTCCCTCCTGCCTTCTGCTGCCCAGAAGTTTATATTTACTTCAGTCCCTGCTGTTGTCAGTCCTGGACAAGCAGTTTAATCAATGGCACATCTAAATTGCCTGGGTTTAACAATTAATAAAAACACAACTTAACAAAATGTATGGTTACCGCTAAAAAACTATATTTGTATTGTGGTACTGTGGGACTTGCAATTTCCATTTGCCCAATGCTGAAGAGTAACAAATACATACATACTGCATTATGGTTTTTGGGATGGGTACTTACAGCCAAACCCTTTATTTTATGAATTGACAGCACTGGTAACCACTGTCTCTTACCATTTTTACACCCTAATATATTCAGTGACAGTGGAGAATTAAGTTCTGAATATTTTATGTATTTAGAAAATTTCTTTAAGTCTTAAACCACAAGGACACTTGATTGATGGTAACCCCATTGGAGTAGTGGTATTGGAGTTTACAACACCAACTATATTTATCCAAACAGGTTTTTAACTTCCTTTGTTATTCAAAGTGAGATATTATATTTGATTGTAGGATTCTCTTGGCTTTTAAAACATAATTCAATATTTAGCTGGGATAGGTGCCAATTAATTGCTTGAAGTCTCAATATCATAAACAGAGTGTAACATCCATCCAGCACCTGTTTTTCAGTTTAATTTGGTTGAACATTTCCCATTATATACATATTCATTGATTTTACCATCACACAGGGAATATGACCGTGTCACTCATTTATGAGTAAGGTTAAAAGAAAATTAACAAAATACATTTATAAGACCACCAGAAAACCTGAGGTAGAAATTTTCTTCATACAGGAGAAGGATGGCACATTACATTCTTGCAATGATTTCTGTATATTGATAAAAATACTATTAAAAAAAAAACTTTAATCATCTCTCCACAACTGGGCCGGTTCTAGACAGGCATATATGAGGGGGCAAACAGAAATGTGAAGGGGGCACAAGGTGGCGATGGAGTTGGGAAAGGGGTGGGGTGGTGGTGGGGGTTGCTCTGGATAGCTGTTTTTGTCATATAATTGGATTGCACTTTGTCAGGCCTCTACCCTAAGACCTGTCCAACTTGGGTGTACCACCTGAAGGCTAAGCTTCTGCTGGTGTAGCTCTTAGGGTCACTGAGGCACGCAAACCCCCTGACCACGATAAGGTGACAATCCCTCAGGAGGAAAACTGAAAAATAAAACAACAAAAAATAAAATAAAATATTCCTTATCAGATTATACCAACTAAAAACATGACATTTACCTTAATTTGATGGCCTATATCAAATATATTCGAACCCAACAATAACACTGCTCTCTATTACCAATATTAACAAAACTAAAAAGGGTAGGCCAAGTTATAAAAACAAAAATCAATTCACCAAGTCTTGAAAAATAAAACTGAAAAACTGAATAAAAAAAATAAAATAAAATATCCATCCGGATCTTTACAACCAACAACATAAAATGTATCTTAATTGTATGGCCTAATTCTCAAATAAATTTTCAAAATAAAGTAAGAATAAAATAAGACATCTCAATATAGCTAATATTTACATAACAAAAAGGGCTGGCATAGTAATAATAAAAAAAAAATTCACCATGTCTTTTCCTACAATTCTCAAACTAATTTGTAGAACACAACAGATTTAGAACAGAACATTTTAACTTTTTTCTTCTTTTTTGTCTTTTTGTCTTGTTTTAAGCTTCTTTGTTTTGCAAGCAATTGAACTCTCTGCTCACAATTGAACAGCTCCACTCTCCTTTCTCCTCAATCCACTCTACAACAACAGTCTCCTGTTTCCCTTTGCAAAAACTCTTACAAATTCATCCATATCCAAGTTATTTGTTATGGACTTCTCATGGGCCAAGATCACCAAATTCCTCATTCTTTTATGTGACATGGTGCGGCGATAGGGGGTTAGGACCCGGGACAAAGTGGAGAAGGAACTCTCACACGATGCTGAAGACACACCAATTACCAGGGCTATTACATACAATTTATGTAACTCAGGAAAGGCTTCCTTGTACTCCTGCAGGAGTTTACACATAGTGGACAGGTCTGTTTCCTTTGAACATTTTTTGAGCAGCATCTGTTTTGCCACAAGAACTTCATTTTTCAGACTTACAACATCTGCTACAGTGCCAGCCATCACAGCCAGAGGGTGCAACAGGGTGGGATCTAGAAATGCGCTAGATTTGGGTGTAAGACTAGATATGGCTCTCATCAGGTCAATATTCTTGTGTGAAAATCTAGTTTCCATTTCTGAAATGGTCCTATCAAGGATGTTGAGCAGGGATCTTTTCAGAGACTGATAGGGTGAAATGGTAGGGTCACCAGAGTCTGTATGGCCCAAAGTTGAGAGCACAACATTTGGTCCAGGTGTTTGCTCATTGTTCTCCTTCTCTTTGTTGGATGTGACTCATCCTCAGCAGGAGATGACACTACCCCACAGTCATCCTCACAGATGTTTTTTAAGGAGTCCAGTGCTGTACTAACAACCTCAGAAGCACTACACAGATCAACTGACTAAGACTGTAGAATAGTATTTTCTGGTTTCAAGACACCAAGCACCCGCACTAGGAACTTTCCAATCTCAAACAAGTGATGCCTCTTAATTTGGCATAGCAGGCCTGATGCCTCGGTGCACAGGTCAACTGCAGCATCATCATCCTCTGTCATCTCAGATAGGATACTAAGGATTTGTTCTTGATTGTCCACAGTGCACCTTGTCACCTCATAGTGGCTTGTCCATCTGATCTCAAGCCGCCAATTTAGACAAGGTGCATCATGTTTATTGAGCATATAGTGGTGGTGAAAAAAGTTGTAGAGTGAAATAGATAGGCTAAAAAATCTTTTTGCACACGGCTCACTCTGCATGGCATGCACAACCACTAAGTGCAGTTGGTGGTTGTAGCAGTGGATGTATGGGACATATCTGTCGAGCCTCTTTTGGAGCAGAGCTTGTACACCACCTCTAACCCCACTCATCACAGAAGCCCCATCTTAACATTGGCTAAGTATACTGTCAGCACTGTAGTCAGCATCAGAAAGGTGTAACAGTATCTCAGAGGTGATGTACTCGGCACCAAGTTGTTGCAAGTCAAGCAACCCAATAAGTTGCTCCTCTGGCATGGAATTTCTGACAAATCGTATTATCACAGACAAATTTTCCACATTGCACCTATCCCTGGTCCCATCACTTTTGAGGCAAAACCCTGCAGAATCAGCACATTCATATTTTTTCCTGACCTCTAAAAGCACCATGTCAGCCAGTGTTTGGATAATTTCATTTTGGATATCCTTAGATGTGTATTTTGCATTTTTTGGGATACCCTTAGCAATGCTTGCTAACTTCTCATCCTTCTCTAAGGTATATTCCATCAGTTTTAGAAAAATACCTGAAGCAATGTTATCATCATTACCCGCTGCATCATGTCTCAGGGTTTCTGCAGTCCCACGGAGCCCCGACTCATTTACAAAGAGAAACCTTATAGCACTACCAATACTCTTAACATAGTAATGTTTTTTTTTCAAGTTGTGTTTTACCAACCAACTTTGAATCCACAGTCCCCCCTGTGGCCTCTCTGCTTTTATTCTCAGTGCAGATGGTTGAAGCATGCACATGGTTGTGGTTGGACACATGCCTCTGTAGCCCCTTGTCTCGATCAAGTGCTGCTTTCCAGTTATTAAAATCAGTTAAGGTAAAAAACTACATCCCTCTCATTAACAGTGCTGCCATATTTCCAACAGGGGAAACAGAAGCATGCGTCCCGCACAACAGAGTACTCCAGCCATGGTCGTGTGCGGTACCAGGCAGGATTGAATGATCTTAATGATGTACCTCCAAATACACGTTTGGGGTAACTACATGGTATTGGCTGGGATGGTGTATTGCCATTTAAGTCACTGGGTAGCTGAGCGGGATGCTTTGGGGCAGCAATTGTGGCAGAGGTACAGGAGAAGCAGTGCCTGTTGATGCTACAGGAGTAGACATGCTAGTTGCTGTCTCTGATGTACCAGCAGCAGCATCATTGCTACTGCTATTGGTACAGGCAGGAGCAGCACCACACTTTTTAAAAGCATGAAAAAAGGATGCATCTCACAGTATTAACTTTCCCTTTGTGAGCTGCTGGAAGCTGGGGTGGAAAGTGAATAAGCTTTACTAAAATCGCTGTGATTACATCAGTATATGAAACGAGAAAACTGTTGAGTGCAGAGTTGAACGCTGGGACAGGGCTTTGTGTTGGGTTCTGACAGACACAGGTCCTCCAGTTGGCTCTATGCAGCAGACAGGCTCACAGTGGTGCTTGTGGGATCGAGAAAGAAACACTTCTCTAGCAGGCTGAAACTGTGAGACGAACAATGGACTAGTCCCCCATTGACTGTACAAATATAGATGAATTTTTTAGTTGTTAATTATCTCACGAGTCGCTATGATTTGGACAACAGAGATTTGCTGCTTCCTCAAAGCCTCCCGCTGTTGCGCAGCTCATTTTGCTCTGCCCTGCCTACTGAGAAACCTGACACTGGGTCATTTGCATACTAACAGTGATTGGATGTTTAGCTGGGGAGAAGGTGAGTGGGAGATCTCTGCCGAGTGCTGTGTGAGCCTGCACACAAACAGAGCACGGAGGGAAAGAGCGAACAAGAGGTGAAACCTATCATCTCATTTGTGCCTTTTCCAGTGGATTTTTCAGCTACTGCAGTAAATCTTGTCCATATTCAGTTTGTGGGTAATCTATAATTTTTTTCTCAACTTCTAAAAGTTTGATTTAAGGGGGCAGGACGTTTGTTTAAGGGGACGTTGCCCCCTCTTGCCCCAGCGTAGAGCCGGCCCCGATTGGAATATCAAATCTCGGTATAACCTCTCTGGCTAAAAATTTCACAACTGTTTCTGGTCTTTGATCTGGTGAAGGAGTGGGCTCATGTTTTGACCAATGTTCATTTAGAGTTTTTTTTCCCATTTCCTTTCTTGGTTTACCTCTTCTGCTTCCTTTGGTGCCTGTATTAAAGCTGGTACTTGTACAACCTTTGCTAAACCTTCCATTACATTAGTACACAGAACTTTTATGTACTTACAGTATTATCCCGTGATGTAAAAATGAGTGGCTTGTCTGTGTTTCTCCATTTTACCTGCTTTACCTCTCTCATCATAAGGCACACATTTTTAGCTTCAAATCCTGAAGATACGAGCCGTGTCATGGGTGGTGATGAGTCTGGAAGTCTAAGGTGTAACCTCATTTTGACCACTCTGCATAGCAGCTGTTTGATTCTCTTATCACAAACCTGTCATGAAACAAGCTGTAAAGGTCAAGAACCTAGCTCTAAGCCATTTATTTTCTAGTTTCAGTTCATATGCAGAATCTGAAATCACAGCACAATGATGCACAATGATGCTCTAAAATGAGTTTTCTAGCATTAGGCAGGCTAGCTGTGGTAAATAATCCTCATTTTCCCCATAACTCAGATACAAATTTTTCAATTTCTCCTGTCATGTGAACAGAAGCTCTAATCTGCATTACCATTTGTTTTTGAATATCTTCTTGATCACTATATTGTATACACCCTCCAGGGAACACCAGATTCTCATATTCAATTTACACAAAGCATTTCTCCCTAACAAAAATTGGGGTGAATTGTCCAAAACCAACACCCTCTTAGCATTGCGTACAATAATTGTTCTGAGCTGACTAATTACAACCTTGTTGTTACGGGTTCACTGAACAATTTGGTTTCACTTTATTTTCACCTATTTTGCCTTTTACCATAACTTACCCCAGTTTGGTTGCTGGACAAATGCATTAAAAGGAGCTGGTGGTACAAAAGAAGATCTGGCAGATGCCAAACTTAGAGAAGGGGCCAGAGAACCAGTGTAATTGTTTTATTATTTTCCTCTGAAGTACTTCTCATTGGAGCTTGTCCTTTTGTCATATTTTTGTTTATCAGTTCCTCCAATTGAAACTGAGCTTCTTTTCTTTGGATCTCTTTCTACTCTTCATTAAATTTCTTTTCATCTTTGCAATATTTTTTCACAGCATGATTGACATGGTCACTGAATCCTTAATAAGTTTTAGAGTTCAGTCCCACTGTATCTTCCAGTTTACTTTTGACTGGAACAGGTAGTGCTTCAAGTACTGTCATTCTAAACAGTGCGTTCATGAGTGGATGCATTTCTGGATCTTTCTCAGTTTCCAGTTTCCATCTTTTAAGTTGTCTTTGTACATAAGCAGCTGGATTCTCAGAGTCCCCAATTATGTCTGCTTTTAGTACTTTCAGGTCAAATTTCACATGGTACTCTTGACCCAGAACTAGTGCTAGGCGATATGACCAAAATTCTACACCACGGTATTTTTCAAAATTATACCGGTTTCATGGTGTTGGACGGTATTTTTTCCCCATGCATGAGTGGATGTTAACCACATTTTCCACTGCAATTACTGGCTAACGATAACCTATTCCACTGTCAGGAGAATTGTACATTGTACAAAAAAACATTTTAATGTGCACACAAGTATTAATACAGGTTTGCATGGTCCCATAAAGTGATAGTTTTCAAGAGGGTGGCACTAATGAAGAGAAGGAATCACATTGCATGACAGATGCAGCCACAATATAGAACCTTTTTATTGAACAAAGTTTGCAAACAACTTAAACTATGATTTTGACAACATATTTTCAACCACCCAAAGAGGCATTTAGACTTAGTAAAATATCCAGAGGTGCTTGTCAAAATTTGTATTGCACTGAACATGTCTGTGCAATAAAAAGGAATAAATAGTAAATATTTTTTGTAAGCCAACTACACTTTCTTAATGTTAACAATCTCTGTCCACTGACACATTAAAGTGACTTTTTAAACAACTTTACCATCATTAAACTGCATAATATTTAAACTAATAAATAACAACAATACAATAAATAATAGTGCAACTTCCAATAATAATACTATTACTTCCAAGACTTCAAAGCCCAGGTGCATTACACAGTATTCACCAAATTAAAATAAAATAAAACAAGTGCAACTTGGTGATGACATCTTTACCAACTGAATCATCATTAAGGCAAACTGCATTAATATGGACCTTGCTTCAAGCTAAGCTATATACATAAATAATAAAACTGCAACTTGCATTTATAATGCTATTTGTGGTATACAGCGGCGGACCATGGATTTCACACCTAGGCCTTCAGTAGTGCTCTGTCTGAATCAACCCACCCCTCAAAAACTAATTTATGGGTATAAAAACCATCTTAATATGCAGAAATACAGTATAAAGAGCCATTGCATCGCAGATAGATAACTCCTGTAGCCACAATAAATGCCTTTATTGAATAGACAAACCAGGGGTGAACAAGTTCCTTTCTACTGCAGCTACAGCTGCGACACATATAAAAAACATCAATAATAACTCATAAACTTGCAATATTATTTAGGAAAATCGCAACATTTTACTCACCAAAAATTTGGATTATTTGTAAACAAAATCCATCCTCCTCTCTTTCCTCAAAAACAGTTCAATTACTCTGTCGTACAGATTATCCATACGCTTCAGTTCCATCACAAAGTCCCTTTCTATCGCCATCGAAGCTAATGCTGAAAGTCGAACCTGCCCTGTCATATTTCTGGCATAAGTTTTAATTCGCTTCAGGGCTGAAAATGTCCGCTCGACAGAAGCAGTGGACACGGGAATGGTCACCGCCAAACATACCAAAGTGTACAGCTGCCCCATGCTCTCATTCAGATTTTTCTGATGAAGGAGGTCAAGAAGATCAGTGGGAGATTTTCCTGCAAAATCATCCATGGGATACTTACACCATCCTATCCAATCAACGGGTCTGAATACGGTGACGTTGCCGTACACCTGTTAGAGGGCCCTAGTAACACCAACTCAAAATCTGATTGGTTGAAGCAACAGTTTAATCGACATTTATTTTGTGTTAGAGGGCCTGCAGAACGGATTGTGAAGGCCTCCGGGCAGACTTCATTGACTTTGACCCTGCCTGGCAACAAATTGATGGCTGAAATGTGATTGGTTAAATGCTTTAATACAAAAATACATGTCTGGAAGCAGCACAACCATCGGAAAAAGCTATGAAAGAAAGCGAACAGACTATTTGGAATTATTTAATAAGTATTCATGGACAAAATATAATTAACATCAGTTTGTGATTCAGATATTTTTTTAGGCCAGCAGAGAAGGCCTTGCAGGCCCTGACGGCCCACCACTGGTGGTATAGCCCTATTAGGCAGGGTGTATTAGGGCCACAGTGAAGAAAAAAAAAAACTATATGTTGAGATTAAAATCGACATTTCTACTTTATTCTCATAGTTTATTTTGTCATTAAAGTAGAATGTCGTAAACTAAACTTCATCCTAAAATCAATGGTTAATTTACTAGATTTTCTCAAATCCCATCATAAGTTAATGTAGCACATTAAATGCTTTGTGTTAAGTGTTCCTCGACCCAGTTGTTAATCGCTGTACGTGCTTCTTAAACTGACTTCCTCTACACTAACAGGAGGCACCGGCAGCGATCGCCGCACAGAATACATTCACTTCATGATATTCCTGCTCTCTGAAAATGTAGAATGCTAAGATAAATTTTCATGATGAACTGAATTAAAGCAGGTATTAAACATGCACGGTAGTGAGGCAGTAGTGCTGCTCCCTCACAGTAAGGGGTCCCCAGGTGTACGTTTAGTGTAGAAAACTTTATGGCAGGTGTGACGAGGCTCCAAAAAACTGGATGTATGAATGGGTATCGTACAGGTTTAACTTAAATATAGTGTAAATACTGGGTTTGTCATCTGGTGGTCGGAGACACAAACACAGAATTCAATGCATGTTCTTCTGAGTGGAGTTTCTTTATTGCATGCGTGCTGTCTGTCTGATGAACCAAACCCACAGATCTCATCTTTCTTTTTTCTTTCTCCACATAACCAATCACCACACGATAAACGTCTCTTTGAAATTAAATGTAGTTATAAACTTAGACCACGGAGTGTTCAGAACTTAAAAAAAATCTTCGTTATAAATGTTTAATTATGCCATCCATTCGGGGTATTGCCCATCCCAGAAAGCATTGCGTGTGAGGCAGGAGCAAATCCTGAACGTGGCGCCAGCACATCGCAGGGTGAATACAAGCAATACATACACTAGCAGGGTTAATATAGCATAACAGAACCCCACATCCTACATGACTTTGAAAGGAAACTGAAGGACTCTGAGTAAACCCACCATTAATGAAATCAATGTACTGTGTGTGCTGCCTGCATGTCCTCTTAGAGCAAGAGGAAGTCAGTTTAAGAAGCACGTAGCGATTAATAATTTTAATGATGAATTGCATTAAAGCAGGTATTAAACATGCACGGTAGTGAGACGGTAGTGCTGCACCCTCACAGTAAGGGGTCCCCAGGTGTACGTTCAGTGTACAAAACTTTATGGCAGGTGTGACGAGGCTCCAAAAAACTGGATGTATGAATGGGTATTACACAGGTTTAACTTAAATATTGTGTAAATATTGGGTTTGTCATCTGGTGGTCGGAGACACGAACACAGAATTCAATGCATGTTCTTCTGAGTGGACTTTCTTTATTGCATGCGTGCAGAAGGAACTCCGAGTCCAGCTCAGGGCGGCGAAGGAGCAGTACAGGAGACAGCTGGAGCAGAAGTTGCAGAATAACAGCATGAAGGAAGTGTGGGATGGGATGAAGATCATCACTGGCTGCAGCTCGAAGCGGGTTACCACCATCGAGAGGGACGTGAAAAGAGCAAACCAAATGAACAACTTCTTTAACAGGTTTGACCACCCTAACCCATTTTCACTCTCACCTAACAGTACTGCACCCTCCACACATCCTTCTGTTGATACCAGCATAGGAGAGACATCCCCACCCACAATTACAACAGCGCAGGTGAGCAGAGAGCTGAGGAGACTTCATGAAAGCAAAGCAGCGGGTCCAGATGGAGTATCGCCATGACTGCTGAAGGTCTGTGCATCAGAGCTGGGGGGTCCTCTACAGCGCATCTTCGACCTGAGCCTGGAACAGGGGAGAGTTCCGAGGCTTTGGAAAACATCTTGCATCACCCCAGTCCCAAAGGTATCACGTCCTAGTGAGCTGAATGACTTCCGGCCTGTTGCTCTGACATCACATGTGATGAAGACCATGGAGAGGCTGCTGCTTCACCACCTGAGACCACAGGTTCAACACGCCCTGGACACTCTGCAATTTGCATATCAGGAGAAGGTGGGAGCGGAGGATGCCATCATCTATATGCTACACCGATCCCTCTACCACTTGGACAGAGGCAGTGGTGCTGTAAGAATTATGTTTCTAGACTTCTCTAGCGCCTTCAACACCATTCAACCTCTGCTCCTTAGGGACAAGCTGACAGAGATGGGAGTAGATTCATACCTGGTGGCATGGATCGTGGACTATCTTAAAGGCAGACCTCAGTATGTGCGTCTTGGGAACTGCACGTCTGACATTGTGGTCAGCAACACAGGAGCGCCACAGGAGACTGTACTTTCTCCGGTCCTGTTCAGCCTATATACATCAGACTTCCAATACAACTCGGAGTCCTGCCACTTGCAAAAGTTCGCTGACGACACTGCTATTGTGGGCTGCATCAGGAGTGGGCAGGAAGAGGAGTATAGGGACCTAATCAATGACTTTGTTAAATGGTGCGACTCAAACCACCTACACCTGAACACCAGGAAAACCAAGGAGCTATTGGTGGATTTTAGGAGGCCCAGACCTCTCATGGACCCCGTGATCATCAGAGGTGACTGTGTGCAGATGGTGCAGACCAATAAATACCTGGGAGTGCAGCTGGATGATAAATTAGATTGGACTGCCAATACTGATGCTCTGTGTAAGAAAGGACAGAGACGGTTATACTTCCTTACAAGGCTGGCGTCCTTCAACATCTGCAATAAGATGCTGCAGATGTTCTATCAGACGGTTGTGGCGAGCGCCCTTTTCTACGCGGTGGTGTGCTGGGGAGGCAGCATTAAGAAGAAAGACGCCTCATGCCTGGACAAACTGGTGAGGAAGGCAGGCTCTATTGTTGGCATGGAGCTGGACAGTATGACATCTGTGGCAGAGCGACGGGCACTCAGCAGGCTCCTATCAATTATGGAGAATCCACTGCATCCACTAAACAGTGTCATCTCCAGACAGAAGAGCAGCTTCAGCGCCAGACTGCTATCAATGTCCTGCTCCACTGACAGACTGAGGAGATAGTTCCTCCCCCAAACTATGCGACTCTTCAATTCCACCCTTTGGGGGGGTAAACGTTAACACCATACAAAGTTATTGTCTGTTTTTACCTGCATTATTATCAATCTTTAATTTAATATTGTTTTTTGTATCAGTATGCTGCTGCTGGAGTATGTGAATTTCCCCTTGGGATTAAAAAAGTATCTATCTATCTATCTATCTATCTATCTATCTATCTATCTATCTATCTATCTATCTATCTATCTATCTATCTATCTATCTATCTATCTATCTATCTATCTATCTATCTATCTATCTATCTATCTATCTATCTATCTATCTATCTAATAAGGCTCCGGGAACACTTAACACAAAGCATTTAATGTGCTACATAACTTATGACGGGGTTTGAGAAAATCTAGTAAATTAAATATTTATTTTAAGATGAAGTTTAGTTTACGATGCTCTACTTTAATAACAAATTACGAGAATAAAGTCAACATGTCGACTTTAATCTCAACAAAAGGCGAGAATAAAGTAGAAATGTCGAGAATAAAGTCAACATGTCGTCACACTATTACACAGTATTGGAAAAAAATAAAACAAGTACAACTTGGCTTGCAGTATTATCCAGTAGGATAGAAACAGTATTCACACATTTGAACATAATGGTCCACATCCGACCTTTTAAATCCAAAGTATCTCCAGACAACAGAAGTGACTCCTTTTTCCAGCAAAAAGCTGTGTCATCATTTTCAACTTTATCGTCTGCTATAGCTTCAGTTTCAGAATGCTCTCTGTCCATTTTCACCGCGCAATACCTCCACTACCACATGTACTTCATTGCACGCCTGTTTAGCGGTGTAGTAGTAAAAAAGAGCCCCTGCGCAACACAGGTGTAGCAGTGAAAAAGGTCCCCCTTAAACAGTTTCCTGTAGCGCCACGTTCCAAACGTTGTTTAGGCAATTTAAACCGGTGTTGCGGTATAAGAAAAATCCATATCATAACAAAAATAAAAAAACAGTTTTCAGTATGAACTGGTATACCACCCAGCACTACTCAGAACCCTGCATTCTCCACTTTGATGGTTATTAAAAGTATTTGCATTAAACATTGGTGTGTCTATGATGCCAGACAGGTCAGATTTTCCAGTATGTTCTGCATTTGGCTAGTACCCACAGGTCTTGCTATTATTGCTTTCATATCCCCTAATGCTAGGACTTTTACATTGTTTTTTCTTCTAATGCTCTAATTTATTCCCCTCCACCCTCATGTGTGTTGGGAAGACTAGCCGATAGACTCTGAAGAAACATTTTGTGCTCTTGTCCCTTTGATTAGGATTGACATCTGATATTCATCTGACTTATAGTCCTGGAGTCCACTTTGTTTACTGGGGAGAGGTGAATTCTTCAACCACAACTCATCTTTCATGTCTTTCCAACACTTTGTCTTCATTCTTTCCTCAAATTCTTTTCTATTTATTTCTATTTCTCCCCTTATGCTCTCTGCTCTTTCTGTGCCTTCACCCTGAGCTACAATTCCTCTTCATCATTACTCTCCTGATCACTTTCATCAATATCTGTGCAATTAATGAGATCTTCTTCTCTTGGTATTACAACCTTTTAAATGTCTTACCCTTTTCTGGAGGTACTTCTGATCTCCACTCCTGTCTTAGTGCCACGGTACTGCAGCAAATTTGTGAATTTCCCTTTGGGATTAATAAAGTATCTATCTATCTATCTATCTATCTATCTATCTATCTATCTATCTATCTATCTATCTATCTATCTATCTATCTATCTATCTATCTATCTATCTATCTATCTATCTATCTATCTATCTATCTATCTATCTATCTATCTATCTATCTATCTATCTATCTATCTATCTATCTACCTCTTGGTTGATTCATTTGTGACAGGATGACTAGGTGCATTGGAGGTGTGCAAGATTGCATTCTGTCTCGAGTTCCATTGAGTTACAAGATATATTGTTATCTGCGACTATCTGTTCAGTTAGTCCATAAGAAGCAAACAACCTTTTCAGTCTCATGGTGGTAGCTTGAGAAGTTATCTACAACGTGTGGTACACCTCCAACTATTTTGAATACACATCCATCACCACCAAAAACATCCATCCATCCATCCATTTTCCAACCCGCTGAATCCAAACAGGGTCACGGGGGTCTGCTGGAGCCAATCCCAGCCAACACAGGGCACAAGGCAGGGAACCAATCCCAGGCAGGGTGCCAACCCACCGCAGGACACACACAAACACACCCACACACCAAGCACACACTAGGGCCAATTTAGAATCGCCAATCCACCTAACCTGCATGTCTTTGGATAGTGGGAGGAAACCGGAGCGCCCGGAGGAAACCCACGCAGACACGGGGAGAACATGCAAGCTCCACGCAGGGAGGACCCGGGAATCGAACCCAGGTCCCCAGGTCTCCCAACTGCGAGGCAGCAGCGCTACCCACTGCGCCACCGTGCCGCCCCCACCAAAAACATGCAATTTTGAAATGGACCAGCAAAGTCAATGTGAATTCTTTAAAAGCATTCACTCTGAACTTCTCAAGGATGACGTTGTACTTGGGGTGTTTTTTTTCTTTTTAGCTTGGCATGTCTCACACTCCTTACACGTGTGCTGAATATTTGCATCCAAATTTGGCAACCATTCATACTTGCCATTCATTTCACTTTTACATTTCCTTGGTGTTCTTTGTGAATTAATTTCAATAAGCCTTCTCTTTTTCAGACACACGACTTGGTGCAATGTTGAGCCAAAGTGTCTCAAAGTGTTGAACACCCCATTATGTATCTGGGCCAGAAACTGCTGGATTGGAAGACGAGGTATGTGGGGTGGACACGGAGGCTCTTGCCATTCATTTCACTTTTACATTTCCTTGGTGTTCTTTGTGAATTTATTTCAATAAGCCCTTTCTTTTTCATTTCCTTTTACTTTACAGGCCTATGCTTCAGACACAGGACTTGGTACCGTGTTGAGCCGTGTTCTGGGCCAGAAACTGCTGGATTGGAAGACCAGGTATGTCAAGGTGGACAGAGAGTCTCGTGCGAATAAGTGGGCTATTAACCAACTGGGTCATGAATTCACTCTGGTGATATACCATGCACCTTTACAATAGATGGATTTTCATAAGAAGTCAAATCCCTGCGTCACCAGGTATTTCTTGGACCTACAGCCTTACCAGTTCAAAGTCCTATATCATCAAAGTACTCTCCATTCCAACACCGAAGCTCTTTCTCATTTCCACAATCTCTTAGTTTGGGTCGCCTGATCTGACAAGTTCAAGTTATTGGGGGGTGGGGGAGGTACCGTCATGTGCATGCACATGGGAGACAGTTTTAGAGAAAAGGTGAAAGTAATTCTTTAAAGCAGTAATTCTTTACTGCTCCAGGGGATGAAACTGTAGGATAAATATCTCTTTTTTCCTTCCTCTGCGGACTGGAAGACTGATGGCATTCCAGCATCATCATCACTTCTGGTGTCTAGGGCCAATTTACAATCGCCAATCCACCTAACCTGCATGTCTTTGGACTGTGGGAGGAAACCGGAGCACCCGGAGGAAACCCACGTAGACACAGGGAGAACATGCAAACTCCACTCAGGGAGGGGTCCTTACTGCGAGGCAGCAGCGCTACCACTGCACCACCGTGCCGCCCGAACAGAAGTCTCATTTTTCGTTTTGCACATGTTTTCTTTAAATTCATGTTTCAGATACATGGGGTTCACCACAAGGTGCCCCAATACACTTAAGTTGTCTGACTTTGTCAAAACATTTTTCATGGAGGATTTCTCTTCAGATGAAGAAAAAGGACTTTGATGGATGTTGTTATTTGATTTTGATTTTCCAATTCTCATAAACTGTTTTTTGCTTTTGTTTGTTTTCATTTGATTTGGTTTGATTTTATTGATGTCTGTAATAATCTTAAGTATTAATTATTTACACTGATTTGCAGGCCCAAGATTCTTTAACTCACTTCTAGTTTAAATAAAAGGGGCGAAGTTTGCTCTCTGAGGCACCTGTAAGAGAGAATGGGTGATGGGGAATGAAGATGTAGAGACTCAGGGTTCAAGGGTGCACAGATTGGTGAAAGCTAGCGTCCCTTTCCTCTTCTTGGGCTAAAGTATAATGCAAATTTAAGGAGTCCTAAAGGGGGGAAATATATGGAATTTTTAGGTAATATATAATAATCTTTTACAATCTGTTACAAGTACAGTATGTATATTGTGATGCCCAAAGGTGTGTACAGCTGCCCTAACCCTGACACAGGCAGGCAGGACACAAGTACAGCACACACATTTTAATTTTTCTTTCTTTCCTGCGGGAAACACCTTCACCAATTTCCCACCAGTACAGAACAGTCCCAAGCACAAAGCACAAGTTAGAAAACAACTTTCTCTTCTTCCTCTTTTCTCTCAACTCCACTCCTGGCGAGTTTCATCTTCTCCCACCCAACTCTGCCTCTCAGAGTAGTGGCTGCTGGCTCCTTATATAAGGCACTTGGAAGTGATCAGGGGCTTGTTGACTCAGTTCCAGTAGCACTTCTGGGTGTGGCGACAGTGCTGCATCAAAGGGCTCAACAGTTCTCCAGGTGCCCCCTGGCATTGGCCATGGGCCCCAACAGGGTTGAGCTTCCATGTTCCAAATCTGTGGTACCACCACACTCCAAGAAAGGTTCCCTCTAACGCTTTGGGGAAGGCAATGCTTCTGAAATGCTCCTTCCCCCGGTCCTTCCAATATATATAAATATATGTGTAAAAAACTACAACAGAATTAATTATTAAACATTATGAAAAAGACTGAATATAACTCAAGCGTTAAATAAGTATAACTTAAAGCTTAACCATATGTGGTCTCTGCCTCATCTTAGAGAAACCCCTAATGTAATTTTCCAAGGTTAGAATGAGGTAAATAAGTAATGGATACCCCTCCAGAAAGTGGGGATAAATTAATGTGAAAGCCCATACACCTCTGCTATGGAGCAATACTTTGATCAATGGGAGAATCTGCTAAACACCCTTCTTAATGAAGCAGGGTTAAAAATAATTGGAGAATGAACAACAGTTAAAAATGGCTTTAGATCATTGGAAGAGTTGATAAAACTCTGCATATTAAGAGTCAAATGACATGATGTATTGGATAAGGTGATGTAATTAGAAAAGTGTATAAAAGGACATGAATTATTGAATTGTTCCGCTCACTCAATGGACTGAGACATTTGGGCATAACTATACAAATAAAGAATTGTTCTATATTCTCATCTGGACTCCACAACTGCCTTCTTTGAAGTTAAGTTTTTTCCACAACAGAAATTGGTTAAGGATAAGACTGTGTTTAGCACCCCCAGTGGACACTGGCAAAATCATTTACTACCACTTGCCAAAATGGGGTACCAGCCACTTTCCATTGTCTGATGGACAGACATTTACAAACCTGTAATGCTTATATTGCCACCTGCTTGGATGACATAGTCATCTATTCCTGTAGCTGGGAGGAAAATGGCAAGCACTTTATGGCTGTTTTATATTTACTCACAAAGTTGCCCTCTGAATCAACCCTGCCAAATGTCGAATTCACTGAACCCTTTGACCCCAGACCCAATTGCACGTAAAAAGGCAAACCTTTATGGGACATACTGCAAAATGCTTCGTGCTTTCACTCTCAGAGAGGGCTACGCCTTTGCTTAATTGGAGTTGGAAACAAGTTACTTTTGCAATGGCATGGAATCCTGAGGCTGAAACAACATTCAGTGACCTAAGGAAGGCTCTTATGTCTGCATCTATTTTGATTACTCTTGATTATTCTTTCTTTTGCCATCCAGAGCAATGTATCTGACACTGGCTTCAAAGTGGGCTTAAGTCAGATGGTCAACAGTACAGAACAGCCCGATGATGTACCTCTGGCCAAAGCTGTTTGACCAGAAATGGTGGTATTCAGATACTTGAGGTATTATGTTCTTGGGTGGGGGTTTACCTCAACGACTGACCATAATTCCTTTGTTGCAGCTTGCGACCACAAGGAAACCAAGTGCAGAATCACACGGTGGTCCTTGGATGTCCCTATAAGTTCAAGTTATCTCACTGCCAGGGGTTGTTCCATGTCAGTGCTGACACACTCTACTGAATTCATGTCCTCTCAGTTAGGTCTGCTTGCCCCACCTTAGTCGAGCTAGAGGGGAGCAGTATCACAAAAAAGCACTTAAGTGCCATTTTCAGGGCTCTAAAAATGTAAGCAATACCACCCCAGAACAGGAGAAGCACCATAATTAATACTTCCTCATTCAGAGTCCAGAGGCTTTTACACAGGAGAAACTCTGATATCACTTCTGTTTCTGCCCTATCCAAAATCTTTCTCTTCCTGCTAGACAAAGTATTTTTTGGTTGTCAAAACAATCCTGAGTTCTAAAACCCTTCACATTTGTTTGCTATAGCTGTGGCTGTGGTTTTTACACCGTTGTGTGCTCATTATTCTGCCTTTTTGCCCATCGTTATTTATTAAACAGGGTTGTCAACTGACTCTCCAACTCTTTTTGATATTAGACCCGTGTCTTTATTTTCCCTGGTGTTACAATACCATTTTTCCATGTAGAAAAAAATGATAAACTCTCTCCTGCAGAGAAACAATATTATTGGTCAAAATAATAACTGTTTTTATTAGGGTGTTTGTGCCATGCAATTGACTGGTGCTCTTTCCAAGGTTGTTTCCTCCTGCTCAGTGCCAGCAGAATGTGCTTCTGCTCCATGTAGCCATAAAACTGATTTATGTGGATTCAGGAAATGGATGGATGGGAGATTAAAGCATTCAGGACCATCCAACTTCACAAAAAAAAAAGAACCATCAAAGAATGAATGAACTATTTTTCAGTGCCCAGCCTACAGTGATAGAGGCTCATTAAATTATATCCTAAATATGAACTGGCAGCTTGCACTTGCCAATGCCAAATGCACATAATGAGGATAATGACCCAAAATATTAATATTTTCTAATAACATTTTGCAAATTTGTGCGTGCTGGTTTGTGCATTGCCTAGCAAACACATTCACCTAAACCAATTTGGAGTCTCCAGTCATCCTAATGCTGAAGGTTTTAGGGATGAGGCTAACTCTGTTGCCTCCTATCTTCAGATTCCTGAGTTCTAACCATGACTCACATATGTACAGTATGCTTAGAGTTTGTAAATTCTTCCTGCATATTTCCTTGGGTCTGTTAAGGATTAGTTTCTCAGTTGCAGCCTATGTTGCCTTACCTAACACTGAATAGAATTATGTGGACTAATAAATTAAATGTGTGAGAAATGACACAAGTTGCTTGAATAATACAATGTCAGACAATGTCTTCTTATGAAGTCTGGCTGTGTTAACAATAATTGTATTGTGAAAATCTGCCCTAATATAGCTGCTCTATACGTGTACAGCCTTATGTGCATGTGGACAGCTGCTTTAACCAAAGTGGCTTACTAGCTCAGCAGAAGTAGACGAGCAGTTAACCTACACCTGTGCCAATCACCAAAGCAGGTGCCCTCTCACCGCGCTACTTTTTATTAGAGGAGTAAGCTGATACCATTGTGGGAATATGGCAATCTCATACACCAGGTGCTCGTATCACTGTATTTTGAAAATATTATCATGAAAATTCTGATGTTTATTATTTTGGTTATAGTTTAACTATGTCCTCTGCATGTGTTAGATATATATAACTTATAGTACCCCATGTGTGCAGCCTTACCTGCATGTAGATAGCTGCTGCTTCAAGCAACTGACTTAATAGCTCTGCACAAGCAGACCAAACAGTTGTCTCCAGACATGAACTACATCTGTGCCAATCACTAAAGCAGATGCCTGCTCACCTTGTTGCATTCTATTGAAGACGTTTCTTCTCAGCTGCTAATCCTCGAAGAAATCTGGCACTCACCCACACCAGGTGCTTCCAAACAATATACCTTGACCCATTTATACAATATAAATCAATCCATATTACTAACCAAGAATGGTTAACCGGAAGACACGGACCCAGGTACACGACGATGGACGCAGGAGACATAGTGCGCAGGCACCTACAGCGCGCGTCTCATAAACCGTAAGTGAAGTGTGATCCACCGCGAACGAAGGAGTCACGGCTCAAACATGAATGAGCTCAACTAATGAAGGAGTCACGGCTCAAAAACGAAATAGCTCAACTAATGCCACACAGAAAAGAGGATCCTGCACTGCACCCCAGAGTCAAACGGAAGACACTACAGAGTCCGCAAAGGTCCACAAAGATAGTACGGAAGGCGCGAGAAAGTACGAAAGGCGCAGGTGCCTACAACGCGCTTCTGAACTAAACGTCCACACTACACAGCATGGTCCGGGTAATAAGAATAAACAAACTCTCCGTATTAAACGTACGGCATCCTCACACGTCCAAACCATATAGCATATGTGAATCACATTACAGTGATGCATTATTAACAGTACAACCACCCGCCTGGATAAATCAATGAACGCAGGCGCCTACAGCGCGCATCTGAAATGCCGCAAGCAAAGCAGACACGGCTCCAAAAAGAAAGAGCTCGACTGACGGGGCTACAAAAACGAGCCCGCCTGGATAAAAAAAATGAACGCAGGCGCCTACAACGCCCTTCTCAAACAACGCAACCAAAGGAGTCACGGCTCCAAAACGAAACATCTCAACTAACGGACATACAGAAGCGAGCCCGCCTGAATACAATTAATGAACGCAGGCGCCTATAGCGCGCCTCTCCAACAGCAGAGTCAATAGATAAACGGCAAAGAAAGGAACGACAAACGGACGCTAAACAAATCCGCCAATTAGCTTACAACGCATTCTGTAATGAGTCCACTATTAGTGAACATTCATTAGGATTAATGAATATCATTTGCTGTCATTGTCATTCACTTAACTTCCCTGAAGAAACAACTGGCAATACAACTAATGAGTTTACACGTTGTTGTCAAAAGGGTCAGGTTAGACTGCCTCCTTTAAATGAATATCCTGAATATCTACGGAAGCTTCTAACTAACAATGTACCCGAAAGTAAAAACTTTATGGGCTGCATTAGATCCCACGATAGTTCATTTGCTTTTGCATCTACCGGGGTAAATATCAGGCCACCAGCTGACATGGCCCATACTGCTTTCGCGTATGTGGACAAATATTACATTGGATTGGAACAGTGCACCCTCAACCAAATCACGAACGCAAATATGCACAAATCTACGTGTTAGATCCAGATGACACAATCTATCAACGAATGAACCTTCCTGAAAACAAGCAATGCACAGAGCTGATAATGAGAAACGTCGCTGAAGTCATAAACAATCACCCATTAGCTAAGTCTATAAAAATGCTACATGAGGTTGAAAGAGAGGCCAATACAAAAGCAGAAGCAGACAAGTTCTGACCTGGAATTACCTTTTACACTTAAACGACGCCAATTTCCCATTAAACCTGCATTTGCCATGACAATCAACAAATCCCAATGACAAACCATGGACAGAGTTGGCATATACCTCTCTGAGCCTGTATTTGGACATGGACAACTTTATGTTGCCTTCTCAAGAGTTCGGCATTCATCTGACATTAAAGTTAAAGTTATAGATACGCCATACCAAGGAAAACTCATTCAAGGACAACACACCATCTTTACTACAAATGTTGTGTATAAAGAAATATTCCAATACATCTTTCTAATGTGCCATACTATGGGTTCTTTACTTCCTTTGTTCGTCATCTACACCTTTACACTCCAATATATCTCATACATACATCAATGTATTTTGGGTTACCCAACACCAGAGGTTGGCGAGCGAAGCGAGCAGGGGGCGGAGCCCCCTAGTATTATTATAAAGCAAACCTTATTAAAAACATCATAAAAGAGATGGTAGCAAAAGTAGGAAATATATTTGAAAAATCTTCAAAGATTAGGAAATGTATTTGAAAAAAGAGTCTTATTAAAACATACTTATGTAGAAAACATAGATGATGAAAGATCAGTTTTTTCAAATCAAGGTGCAGGGATCCGTCAAATTGTTGTTCAGTCTGCAGTGGTCTTGCCAATTTCTTTGGGTTCTTCTTTCTTTTGTTGATCCCTTCTTTGGATCCCAAACTTAAAGGTCTCACTTTGAGTGGAATTAACAATGATTGCAAGAAGAACCGATGTGTTTGTCTTTCTCAGGCTGATTGTCTATTCTAATAAAATACAACAAAGTATTTGTAACAAACTGTATTCTAAGGATTTGAAAAGAATGATCCAAAAGATGCAAGGTTCAAGTCAGTTATAATACACATTTTAAAATCATTCTTTAGCAGTCATTAAAAGAGATACAGAAAAGTTTGTTTGAGCTGGGATTTAGAGTCCATAGCTTAAAAGTTTAAGGAAGCTCCGTTGAAATAAAGAAAATGAATACTAAACGCCGGATGTTCATTCAGGTATCCTCATTACTGGCAGGTTAATCAATATTAGTTTCACAAACGTCAAGTTTTGACTTGTATTTGTAGTCCAAGGTCCCATTTTAATATGTTGTTTAATTCATAGTTCTGTATTGTGAGTTTTGAACATTTCTTCTTCCTTCTTTATAATTCTATTCTCAAACAACTGAGAACACTTGAACAGATCTGAACTCTTTACGTGCATCAAATAGGACTGAAGTTTTATGTTTAAGATAATTAACTTGAACTACATTCCCATCTTACAAGTATAAATTATCATGTCATACGTATTGAGATACAAACCATCCACATATATACTGTATATGTGTGTTTGTGTGTATTTTTTTTTACATTTCAGATCACAGCAAGGATTCTTCACTTTCTTTCTTAACAGTTTAGATTCAATGCATCTCATCTCTGCATTATTTTTATTTGGTTAGTATTTTTCCTTTTGTGAATTCATGCATGGGCACTTTGCAGAAACAATGTTTATTGGCAGTATGGAGTAACAGCATTCAAGTTCAAATTGGCCTCTTCAAAAATCAATACTTTAATATGAAAAATGTTATGTGGTGTAATCACTTTATAGCTTATGTAAAATATAAGGATGCTTTAAACAAATCATAACTTTAGTGAACAAAAAAACAGCACAAACACATAATAATTAATTTCATGTTATCTAACTATCAAAACACAAATTCTTACTCGGCTTTATCTTAGCCTGCTTGTTTATATGTAATTGTAACACTCAATGTGAAGTTAATCAACAGCAGGGAATGAATGAAAGAAAGACACAATCAGGACACTTCTGTATTAACAAAGCATTCTTTTCATTCCTACAACCAGTACACATTCTGCATACTCTAATGACAGACAGACAGGCGAATCCGCTAACATGATTGCTATGGAAAGTGATGACACAAGTAGAGTGAAAATAGTCGGGTCAGCATTCTCTCACAACACAATATAATAAATTGCATCACTTTTTCAGTTGCTTTACTTTTTCCAGCTCTCTCAAGTAACTGTCCACGATCACAGATGTTTAGTCAGAGGTGTGACCAGAACATCATGTGTGGGTGGGCATTTGGCTTGTCTGGGGGGGCAAACAATATCCATCTATCCATCCATCCCCATTTTTGTAGGGGGGTCAAATAATAATAACAGCATAGTTTTATATAACATATTGTAACGATCTGGGATAGAAATTGCCACTGGGCAGAGTGTTTAGTTATAAAAAGTTAAAAAAGAAAGAAAAAAAGGGGGGCGGGCAGAGACACAACTGCCACTCTTAATAAAACAGCCTCTGGGGTGCTGGGAAGGTGGGTTTTTTTTTTTTTGATGTGGGTTGGGTTTTAGTGTGGTGTGTTTTATTTTGCTGTTTTTTTTTTTGTCCTGACTTCGTTTTGTTTTTCGGCTTGTTGAAGTAAGAAGAAAAGTGAATAAAACCATTGATTAGTTTTCTTTTATTTGATAATTACCACCACTTGCCTGCAAGATTCATTTGCCCGTCTGGGAAGGGATATTACACTGGTGTCAGAAGCGGGACGAGGCATCCCATTGAGACAGCTGTTGCAAGAAACAGAGGACGTGAAAATGGCGGATGAAGAATTTTCCCCTCCACCCTGGTGGTTACTGCAGTGCAAAGAAGAACCCGAAGGCAAACATGAAGAACCGAGAGGCGCGAGGGAAAGGTATGATTTACCAAGGTTGAAACCGGGACGCTACGACGGGATGGGCAGCTGGGAAGCCTTTTGGAACAGGTTTGAAGTTGTTGCAGAGGTGAATAGGTGGGGAGTCAAGGATAGAGCAGTGCAGTTGGTGGCGACGTTGGAAGGGGAGGCTTTGAAAACCCTTGAGGATGTTTCGCGGGAGGATTTAACAGACTTAGGACTGCTTTTGAAGGCCATTGAGCGTCATTTCGGGAGAACAGAAACCATATTAGGACTGCAAAGGCAACTGTATGAATGAACTCGGAGGTCTGGAGAACGTCTAGGAACATTTGCCGCGGAACTGCAGGGACTGGTGGGGCAAGCCTATGAACATTTCCCCCGCAGGGTCCAGGATGAATTGGCACGTGACGCATTTCTCCGTGGACTTGAACCTAAAGCGTTGCGCCAACACGCTCAACTTGCCCGACCAGCAACTGTAGAAGAGGCCCTCGAGCGGGCTGTAGAGTTTGAATTGGTATGTGAGGGGGAATCGGCTTATACGGAGGGTCGGGAGAGGGAGCAGGAAAGGATGTGCCTCCAGCCACCGAACGACTGTGTTGTGTCTGGGAGAGGAGCCCTCAGGAGGAACTCCCCCTTTGGGACTAAACCTTATGAGGACATCAGCTTCGGCCACTACACCACCTACTTGCTGGCGCTGTGGCCAACCCGGGCATCTTCGTCGATTTTGTCCTTTCCGTCCAGCAACTATTCTGGGGTCCAGAGAAATGTCGGGAAACGGCCAGGGTTCGGAGTAAGCGGGACATTTCCGGACCCTTTAGTAGTCCCGCTGCAACTGACAACAAATGCGGGCCGGGACGAGTCGGTGATCCTGGTGGGACAGCTAGGCTGTGGAGATTATTGTCATTTGCCTATTCGAATTTGGGACACTGATGTGAAGGCTTTGATAGATACCGGGGCTACATCTACTGTAGTGCGATGTGATCTGCTACCTAAAAACTGCTCCCTCCCTACAAGCCATTCCCAGCCAATTCATTACCGCCACGGGTGAGCATGCTATGATGGAGGGCCGGACCACCGCTCTTCTAAGAATAGGAGGACATGTTTGGACATTCCCTGTTTGGGTAGCAAAAATTAGAGACGCTTGCATCTTGGGTGTAGACTTTTTGACTAAAACCCAGGCTCAGATTGACTTTGGCCACAGGACTCTGTTGATACCTGGCAGTGCACCCTGTCAATTGATGGGCTGTCAGTTTCAGTCGGGACCACCTTCCCACTCTGTCAATCAACTGGGAGCCTTCCCCACCCCTGTGAGCAACAACGGTGGGCAATGGAACGTTGTTCTGGAAGGCCTTTGGGAAAGAAGCTGCCAGGGATTAAAGGAACCTCAGCGACAATAACTTAAGGATGTATTGGAGGAATTTGGAGACTGTTTCGCCACCTCTTGTAAGGACATCGGGCGAACTCACCTCGTCCACCATCACATCGACACGGGAGATACGCACCCGATCAAACAACATCCGCGGCGCATTCCCCTGGCACGACAGATCGAGGCAGATCGGTTGGTACTTGAGATGTTGAATTCTGGAATTATTGAACCATCAGATTCTCCTTGGTGCTCCCCTATTGTTTTGGTTAAAAAGAAATCAGGAGAATGACGTTTCTGTGTTGACTACCGTCGGTTGAATGCAGTTACGTGAAAATATTCGTATCCGCTTCCTAGAATCGACGAGGCCCTTGATCTGGTGTCTGGGTCGTGTTGGTTCTCCACGCTAGATTTGAGAAGTGGCTACTGGCAGGTAGAGATAGCCCCGGAAGCCAAGGAAAAAACTGCATTTTCAACCGGGGGTGGGTTTTGGCAATTTTGAGTGCTCCCTTTCGGATTGTGCAATGCGCCGGCAACTTTTGAACGGCTAATGGACCATGTCCTCTCGGGCATTCCTCATTCCAGATGCCTGGAATATTTGGACGATGTGATGGCACATGGACCCACGTTTGAAACTGCTTTGCACTCCCTTAGAACCATAGTAGCGAAATTGTGAGAAGCAGGACTTAAGCTACACCCTGATACGTGCCAATTGCTGCGCCGAGAAGTCACCTACTTGGGGCACCGAGTAAGTGAAAGGGGGGTGGCCACAGAAGACAGCAAGACTCGAGCGATCCGTGACTGGCCGACTCCAGTTAATGTATGGCAAATCCGGGGGTTCCTCGGATTGGCATCCTACTATCGGCGTTTTGTTCCTGGGTTCGGTATGGTGGCTGCTCCCCTTCACCGGCTAACAAAGAAGGGTCAGTATTTCCACTGGGGAGCAGAGGAACAGTCCGCTTTTCAAGCCCTGAAAGATACCTTATGCCAGGCTCCCATCTTAGCCCCACCTGACCCTGCCCTGTCTTTTGTTTTAGACATGGATGCCAGCAATGTAGGTCTAGGTGCCGTCCTGTCACAACCATACTCCTAGAGAGAACGAGTAGTTGCTTATTTCAGCCGAGCCCTAAGCAGAGAAGAAAGAAACTACTGTGTCACACGGAGAGAGCTCCTGGCAGTAGTGGAAGCGATCCGGCATTTTCGACACTACTTACAAGGGACTGCATTTACACTGCGCAGCGATCATGCATCCTTACAATGGCTAATGTATTTTAGGGAGCCAGAGAGGCAAGTGGCAAGGTGGCTGGAATGGCTACAGTCGTTTCAGTTTGAAATCCAACATCGCCGGCGGGGTCAACATCACAACGCAGATGCGCTATCCTGCAGGCCTTATGCTCAGTCGAACTGTGACTACTGCCGCCGTCAGGAGGACCGAGTGCGAACAGGGGAGGTGAGACACAGTTGCTCAATGTTAGCGCTGTCTAAGGAGCAATGCGATTGGGGGTTTGGCAGAACCAGGATCCAGAGATAAAGAAAGTGAGAGCCTGGGTGACAGACAATCACCGACCTAGTTGGGAGGAGGTAGCTCCAGAGGGTATGACTGTTAAGGGTCTCTGGGCCCAGTGGGACAATTTGGCCATTTGGGATGGGGTGCTGATGAGAAGATGGTGAGCCGCTGCCACTGGAGAGATCACTTGGCAAGTGATAGTGCCAAAGGGGAAACAGGATGATGTTCTTAAGTCAGTGCATGGGGGTGTGGGGTCTGGCCACTTTGGGGTTAGTAAGACACTGAAGCGGCTCCGACAGATGTTTTACTGGGGGCAGTGTCGACGAGATGTTGAAGATCACTGCCGCCGTTGCGACGTGTGCACCGCGCGAAAAGGGGCCCCTTTACAATCAGTTGCCCCCCATCAACAATATCAAGTCGGTCTGCCTATGGAGTGGGTTGGAATAGACATATTGGGGCCTTTTCCTCTTTCTAGTCAGGGAAATAGGTACATCCTTGTTGGGGTAGACTATTTCTCCAAGTGGCCAGAGGCGTACCCTATTCCTAGCCAAGATACAGAAACTGTGGCTAATGTCCTAGTTGAAGGCATGTTTAGTAGGTTTGGCATACCGCTACAACTCCATTCAGACCAGGGGCGTAATTTTGAAAGTAAAGTTTTTCATCACGTATGTGATTTGCTACACATTCGGAAAATGCGCACCACCCCGCTTCACCCCCAGAGCGACGGTTTGGCCGAGCGATTCTTCCGTATTTTATTGGCTCAGTTGGCTATGGTGGTAAACAAGGACCAATGCGACTGGGATCAGCAACTGCCTTTGGTTCTCCTGGCATGCTGGGCAGCGGTCCAGGAGTCTACGCAGTGCACCCCTGCCATGTTGACACATCGGTTCTTCTTGCAATCATTGTTAATTCCACTCAAAGTGAGACCTTTAAGTTTGGGATGTATGCTGCACATGCAGTAGAAGGGAGAGCAAAGAACGGATCAACAAAAGAAAGAAGAACCCAAAGAAATTGGCAAGACCACTGCAGACTGAACAACAATTTGAAGGATCTCTGCTCCTTGATTTGAAAAAACTGATCTTTCATTATCTATGTTTTCTATATAAGTATGTTTTAATAAGACTCTTTTTCAAATACATTTCCTAACCGTTGAAGATTTTTCAAATATATTTCCTACTTTTGCTACCATCTCATAATGTTGGCTGGGACGGTGTTTTAAACAGCCCTTCAGGCACCGTTCGTGACGTCCCAGTCTGGGAGGATCTCGCCCGAGTAAATTTTCCAGCTGCCTATTGCCGGTGTGAGGTTTCCATAACAACCGAGAGGGGCAAGGATTTTCGGTGGGAAACTTTTTCTTTTTAAGGGGAATGGCGGATCAAGGAGGGAGGAAGAAAAAAAGGAAGGATAAGGCTGAAGACAAGGCGTCGACTATCCACGCTCAAAGAATTATTCAGGATCTTACTTCACCCAGGGACGTCTGCTATTTATGGGTGGCCACCCCGAAGAAATAATCAAGTGACGAATCCCCGAGAAGAGGCCAGGATAGGTACTGGTGTTCTCCGGGTGCTCCCGTCTGGTGAGTCGGATCCCTGAGTTTGCATTCTTCATGATAGTCCACGGAGAAGCCATTTCGCCAAAACTCTGTTGTTACTTCCTGCCATATGGGAGGGACTGAACTGCAGGGTTTATTGTTTTCTTATATTGTGGACTAAGTTAAATCTTTCTTTTGCGTTCTCAAAGAACAGTTTTTTTTTTTTTTTTTATTATTACTTTTTTTTTTATTGTCTGTGTCAAACCAGGGGTTAGGATTTCGGCGCTGGGGAGGGCGTCTGGGTAAGGGGTTCACTAATGAGCACTCAGGCACCGGGCAAGTAAATGTAAACAGCAAATGTTAATATATTTATCAGTCCCGCTTCCTGTTGTGCTTTATTTTTGCCAATCATTTAAGGGGGGCATAGGGGCAAGAGGGGACGAGGACTGAATATGGTAATGCTATTGTAACCTTCAAACATCGTCCACTCCCCTGTAGGGTTGTGAAGTGTAGGAATCGCGTTCCCGTATTTTGCGGTTGCTACAATGTTTATAATAAGGTTTGCTTTATAATAAAATTGATTTATATTGTATAAATGGGTCAAGGTATATTGTTTGGAAGCACCTGGTGTGGGTGAGTGCCATATTTCTTTGGGAAATAGCAGCTGAGAAGAAACATCTTCAATAGAATGCAACAAGGTGAGCAGGCATCTGCTTTGGTGATTGGCACAGATGTAGTTCAGGTCTGGAGACAACTGTTTGGTCTGCTTGTGCAGAGCTATTAAGTCAGTTTGCTTGAAGCAGCAGCTATCTACATGCAGGTAAGGCTGCACACATGGGGTACTATAAGTTACATATATCTAACACATGCAGACAACATAGTTAAAATAAACTATAACCAAAATAATAAACATCAGAATTGTCATGATAATATTTTCAAAATATAGTGATACGAGCACCTGGTGTATGAGATTGCCATATTCCCACAACGGTATCAGCTTACTCCTCTAATAAAAAGTAGCGTGGTGAGAGGGCACCTGCTTTGGTGATTGGCACAGGTGTAGGTTAACTGCTCGTCTACTTCTGCTGAGCTAGTAAGCCACTTTGGTTAAAGCAGCTGTCCACATGCACATAAGGCTGTACACGTATAAAGCAGCTATATTAGGGCAGATTTTCACAATACAATTATTGTTAACACAGCCAGACTTCATAAGAAGACATTGTCTGACATTGTATTATTCAAGCAACTTGTGTCATTTCTCACACATTTAATTTATTAGTCCACATAATTTAATTCAGTGCTAGGTAAGGCAACATAGGCTGCAACTGAGAAACTAATCCTTAACAGACCCAAGGAAATATGCAGGGAGAATTTACAAACTCTAAGCATACTGTACATATGTGAGTCATGGTTAGAACTCAGGAATCTGAAGACAGGAGGCAACAGAGTTAGCCTCATCCCTAAAACCTTCAGCATTAGGATGACTGGAGACTCCAAATTGGTTTAGTTGAATGTGTTTGCTAGGCAATGCACAAACCAGCACGCACAAATTTGCAAAATGGGATTAGAAAAATATTAATATTTTGGGTCATTATCCTCATTATGTGCATTTTTATTGGCTTTGGCAAGTGCAAGCTGCCAGTTTCTATTTAGGATATAATTTAATAAGCCTCTATCACTGTAGGCTGGGCACTGAAAAATAGTTCATTCATTCTTTGATGGTTCTTCTTTTTGAGAAGTTGGATGGTCCTGAATGCTTTAATCTCCCATCCATCCATTTCCTGAATCCCCATAAATCAGTTTTATGGCTACATGGAGCAGAAGCACATTCTGCTGGCACTGAGCAGGAGGAAACAACCTTGGAAAGAGCACCAGCCAATTGCATCGCACAAACACCCTAATAAAATCAGTTATTATTTTGACCAATAACATTGTTTCTCTGCAGGAGAGAGTTTATCATTTTCTTCTACATGAAAAAATGGTATTGTAACACCAGGGAAAATAAAGACACGGGTTGAAGATCAAAAAGAGTTGGAGAGTCAGTTGACAACCCTGTTTAATAAATAACGATGAACAAAAAGGCAGAATAATGAGCACACAACAGTGCAAAAACCACAGCCACCGCTACAGCAAACAAACGTGAAGGGTTCTAGAGCTCAGGATTGTTTTGACTTCCAAAATATACTTTGTCTAGCAGGAAGAGAAAGATTTTGGATGAGGCAGAAACAGAAGTGATATCAGAGTTTCTCCTGTGTAAAAGCCTCTGGACTCTGGATGAGGAAGAAGAAAGTATTAATTATGGTGCTTTTATGTGATACTGCTCTCCAGTGATACTGTGCTACAGCACTGACATGGAACAACCCCCTGTCAGTGAAATAAGTTGAACTTATAGGGACATCCAAGGACCACTGTGTGATTCTGCACTTGGTTTCCTTGTGGTCGCAAGCTGCGACAAAGGAATTATGGTCAGTCGTTGAGGTAAACCACCACCCAAGAACATAATACCTCAAGTGTCTGAATACCACCATTCCTGGTCAAACAGCTTTGGGCTGAGGTACATCATCGGCCTGTTCTGTACTGTTGACCATCTGACATAAGCCCACCTTGAAGCCATTGTCAGATACGTTGGTCTGAATGGCAAAAGAAAGAGTAATCAAAATAGATGCAGACATAAGAGCCTTCCTTAGTCCATTGAATGCTGTTTCAGCCTCAGGATTCCATGTCAATGCAAAAGTAACT